>NW_022170819.1:33287254-33328236 GCF_008802855.1 Photinus pyralis | reverse complement strand
TATTGTTCGACGATTACAAATCAAATCATACAATCCACATTCTCTTTCCACAAAAATAAAATAAATTGAACTGGCAAGGGCAAGGGAAAACCAAATAAATTTAAAGTTTTGTACATAGTCGGCCCCCTTGAAATATTTAACATAGGTAAGTATTTCAACTAAATATTATTCAAAACTTAAACAATTGTTTTCATTACTAAGTTGCCCCTACAAATGGCATCACAAAAAAATATTAATGTACATACAGTCAACAAAAAAAAAAATTCCAAAACATCAAGCTACTATTAACACTTGACAGCTCGTTAATTTGTTGGTAACACACACAATCGCACTGATGGTCGTTTTACTTCACCATGTGACGTCTTAATTGTTGCCGCACGCACAACGTTATCTGGACCAGGATGGACTTTCGTGACACGACCCAATTTCCAATGACGCGACGGAGCGTTGTCTTCTTGAAGAAGCACAAGTTGACCAACGGTAAGAGTCGTATCTCCTGGAATTTTCCACTTTTGACGCCTTTGGAGCTCTTGGACATAATCTCGACTCCACTTCTTCCAAAACTGCTGCCGCAACTGCTGAATACGTTGCCAACGAGACAGACGATTGGGCTTTTCTTCGCTTAAATCAAGTTCTGGTAAAGCACGCATGTGGTCACCAATTAAGAAATGACCCGGGGTGAGAAAGTCGAGATCATTAGGATCTGAGCTCATAGGAATTAACGGCCGAGAATTAAGAACACCTTCAATTTCGATAAGTAAAGTGTAAAATTCTATAAATTCCAAATTTGCGTGAGCCACGATTTTGTAAATGTGATTTTTAAAAGATTTTACCGCAGCTTCCCATAGACCACCAAAGTGAGGCGCTTTTGGTGGATTAAAATTTCACTTAACACGATATTGCAAAACTGCATCTGAAATTATTTCTGCGTTCTTTTCACTCTCTAAAAATTTATACAATTCCCGAAGCTCATTGCTTGTACCAACAAAATTGGTCGCATTATCGCAAAATATTTCTGCTGATAATCCTCGTCGCGAAATAAATCTTTTAAAGCAAGCAATAAATGCCTCGGTAGTTAAACTCTCTACCACCTCACAATGAACTGCCTTTGTTAGCATGCAAACAAATACACAACCGTACACCTTACTAGTACGTTTTGAGCGTCTACCACCCTCCTTTATAAGGAATGGCCCAAAATAATCCACCCCCACTTTAGCAAATGGACGATCAATTGCCAATCTACTTTTGGGTAAATCACCCATTTTGTAATTAAAAGGAGTTCGTTTATTTGTAAAGCATACTACGCACTGTCTAAGAATTTTTTGAGTAACGCTTCTGCCATGTATCGGCCAATACCGTAGTCTAATTTGCGACAGTGTTGTTTGCACACCACCATGAAGTGCTTTGATGTGCTCATTTCGAATAACTAGGTTTGTGAATGCGTGCGATTTCGGCAATAATATTGGAAATTTTTTCGAGAACGCTAAGTCAGAATGACGTAACCTTCCTCCCACACGCAAAATATCGCCATCCAAAAACGGATTAAGCGATAAAATGGGCGAATTAGAGTTCAAATTTTTGGATTGTTTTAATAACCTAATTTCATCCCCAAAGGATTCTTCTTGTACCATTTTCACAAGCGTCGCTTCTGCTTCATTAATTTCCAATAGTAATAATTTACCTACCACTTTTTTCGATTTATCTCTGCAATTGTTTATAAAACGTTTGCAGAATGCGGTTACTCTTATAAGGGTTTCGAACGTAGAAAATTTATTAAAAATGAAATCTGAGAATTGTTGAAAGTTTATATTTTTGCATGCGACTAAAACCCTTGCTTCCATTGATATCTCATCGGGATAAAATATAGTAGGCGAGTAATTAGGGTCTAGTAAAAAATTAGGACCGCTCCACCATAATTTGCTACTGGACAACTGTTTCGGTAATAATCCACGGGAAATAATATCGGCAGGATTGTCTTGCGTAGGAACATGAACCCAATTATTGATGTTAGATTTAGATTGGATATCTGCAACTCTGTGAGCAACGAAAACCTTCCATCTACTTGGACAACCCTTTATCCAAGACAAAGTGATTGTTGAATCGCAATAATATATAACTCGTGCAAATTCTTTTCGCGATGAATTTAAAACCTTATCAACTAAATCAGTTAGTAGTAGAGCAGCGCATAGTTCTAATTTTGGCAAAGTTAAAGTTTTCAGCGGCGCTACACGTGATTTAGCGCATAGCAGTTGGCATCGTACCGAATTATCTACTAAAATTTCCCTGATATAGATACAGGCACCGTACGCCCTTACACTGGGGTCTGAAAATCCGTGTAATTCTAAACTGGAGGTAGGATCTGTTGCCACGCATCGCGTAATTTTTATTACCCCAATGGTAAGTAATTGACTTGAAATCTCCTCCCAACGATGCTTTAAATTTTGCGAGAGCTCCACATCCCAACCAATGCGTAATTTCCAAATGTCCTGCATAAGCAGCTTTGCCATAACCGTGACTGGACCTACAAGACCTAAGGGATCAAAGATTTGTGAGACGTTAGCTAAAATGAACCGTTTTGTTACGATTGATCTCGTAGAATTCATATGCGCATTATATTGGATCAGGTCTGAAGAAGGAGCCCAACCTACCCCTAATGTTTTTAAAGATTCATCGTGATTAAGGTTCAATATTAAATTTGTGACGTTAGTCATATGAAACCCATTTAAAACGTCTGGATTGTTTGACGCCCATTTGCGTAAATGAAATCCTGCTTCCGAAAGTATATGATTTACCTTATCACGGATAAAGACTAATTCTTGGGGGTTATCCGCCCCTGTGATAAGATCATCCATGTAAAAATCTTCCATGATAATTTTCTGAATTCGCGGTTGATCTTCAATTGCTAGAGCCAATTCTTTTAAACATCGAGTTGCAATAAATGATGCCGGTCGCGTCCCATAAGTTAATGTAAGTAATTCAAATGCCTTTATCGGCTCACTGTGCTCAAAACGATACAAAATTTGTTGAAATTTTGTGTCATCGGGATTAATCAATATCTGCCGATACATCTTGCTGATGTCTGCAGTTACAACGTATTTGTGGAATCGAAATCTAATTAAGATACTAAATAAATCGCTTTGGATTACCGGGCCAGTCATTAAAAGATCATTTTAACGAGACGCCCGTAGACGTTTTTGAAGACGCGTCGAAAACAACCCTTGTTTTCGTGGTTAAACTATCGGCTTTATAGACTGCGTGGTGTGGCAAAAAATAACCAAAACCATCATTCGCGTTTTCAATGGTTCCCATTTCGCGCATATGACCTAATTGCAAATACTCACACAAAAACTTATCGTA
This sequence comes from Photinus pyralis, assembly GCF_008802855.1. NCBI lineage: Eukaryota > Metazoa > Arthropoda > Insecta > Coleoptera > Lampyridae > Photinus > Photinus pyralis. The sequence continues at coordinate 33,324,879 of NW_022170819.1, read as the reverse complement.
CTCTAATTTTTCCTCGTTGTGATTTAGTAACCTGCGCTCTAAATTTAGAAAACGTTTTTTTAGCAATTTCTAGCGAATGCCCTAACAACTTTGGGTTCGTCGTCCAAGGGAGAGACGCTACAAATCTACCACTGGAATCACGAGTAATTGTTTTTTGAAAATGCGTTTCACATCTTTGTTCTTCGAAGGACCTTATTTGAATATTAGGAACTCTTTCAACTTCCCAAAATGCCGAGATCTTTTCGTTTAACTCTTGCAACGTAGTTAAATTACACGAGGCTAATTTATTTGGCCTAGGAGCTGATATGCTACCTGAAATTATCCAACCGAAAACTGTTTCTTTTAGTATTAATCCTTTTGGCTGTGCGTGAATTATCCCATCTAAAAGTAAACTGTAAAATATTTCCGCCCCTATAAGTAGATCTATTTCACCGCCCATATTGTAATCAGGATCCGCGAGGAAAGTGTTTTGAGGTAAATTTACGTTAATCTTATTGAACAAATTCGTGGGTAAATAACTCCTGATATAATCTAACACATACAAATTTAAATTGATAGAGAAATTGCCATATTTTGACCTAATTTGTGACGTTGTGATATGATTACATTTTGTAAACTTGTTGCAAACGCCTGTTATAGATAGCTCAACTGTATTTGATATTAATCCCAACCTTTTGCACAATTTCGTGGATATAATATTAATTTGAGATCCAGAATCCAGTATTGCACGTGCATCTATAAAAACCCCGTCATTACCTTTGATCTGTAGTAAGCATGTTGATAAAACCACGTTGGAAGGTACATGGGTTAAATTAGATAAATGCAAGGAAGAAGATTCAACGGTTACATTTACAGCCGCTGGCTGTTTACTAGATTGCCCTTCTGAATGTTCTATGTTAGGGTTTATGTGCAAAATGGTATTGTGAGCACCATTGCATTTTTTGCATCGGGAAGATTTACACTCTCTTGATTTGTGACCTACCCTTAAGCAGTTTATACATAAATTTCTTTCTTTAACCTTCAAAATACGATTGTTCACAGGTAAATCCAACAAAATTGGACACTGACTGGCAAAATGATCAGCTCTCTTGCAAATGTTACAGTAAATGTTTGTATTGAGAATACAATTCGCACTATTCGAGAAACGCTTGATATTGTGAGAGGCAATTTGTTTATTTGGATGAAAAGTAACTTCATTTGCGTGTATTGTTTCTAAAGTGTGACATTTTTGCAGCAAAAAATCCGTTAGTAATTGTAAAGTAGGCAATTCGGAAACCTTACCCTTATCTTCCCATTCCTTACGTGTCGAAAATGGGAATTTTGATGTGATTAAATAAATCAGAAAGTCATCGTAACCTTCTACCGGGCGACCCATTGCTTTTAACGCACGTGTGTGCTGCAAAATGGAATCGAGCATGTTGCGAAAATTATCGTGCGATTCTCTTGTAACTACAGGCAATTCAAAAAGAGCTTTAATGTGATTACTGATAATGACGCGTTTATTTTCATATCTACTTTTTAGTAAATCTTTGGCTTGATCATAATTAGTCTCAGATGTTTCCAAACATTTTATGACGGCTGCTGCTTCGCCAATTACAGCACCTTTTAAATATTGAAATTTTTCAATTGTTGTTAGTGACTTATTCGAATCGATTAGAGAGTGAAAAGAGTCGCGGAAACTTAACCATTCTTCGTATTTTCCCGAGAATGATGTTAAATTAATACGAGGCAAGCGTGCCAATTTGCGTTCGATAGGAGAAGTGTCCGTAATTGTGGACGGATTATCTTTGCCAAATTTTGAAATAACTTTAGTCTTTAAGACGCCGAAAAATGTATCCGTCTCGGACTTTTCTGAAAAAAACTCATCAAACAAATCGTCATGGTCAGCATCGAATATGCTTTCCAAAAATGATTCAAAAGAATCAATAGCTCTTTCGCAAACTTCGAATTGTTTCTGAACCTTATTCTTACAACTGTCAGAATCTGGTTCGTCTAAATAATTTTGCAAAATGGTAAGTTGTTTTTTTAAATAGGAGCGTTTGTTTTTTAATCGCTGCAAATCTTCAATTAGAGTTGCGCTTAGCTCCAAACTTGAAACTGAAAGTTGTTCTTTTTTATTCGGCATGGTAAAGACAGGTACGTGTGATAAGGAAATAATAATGTAAAAAAAGGAATGATCTGACCTTATGTTGATGCGTATTCGATGGTGCTACTGCTAGTGATGAAGTAAACTCTTGCAACTTCCTAATCACTCGTGAAGAATAAAGCCTGGGACTTATCGCGCTGTTGGATAGAATTTCTGGTGATAACGAGACGAGGACGAGATGTTTTGTTGGCCGGTATCTTCGTAGTGGCCTTGCGTGACTGCAACACCTGGACGGCTATCTTGATGCGAGGAACTAAAGAATATACGAGCAAGAGCGAGAACGAGAAATACACTTCGCGTAATGATTATCCAAATACTTCGCGTAATGATTAACGCTTATTACAATTGTAATAAGTAATACAAATCCGGCTCGTTAGGATCATGTTTTGCTGGTTCAAAATCGTGTATATTGTTCGACGATTACAAATCAAAATCATACAATCCACATTCTCTTTCCACAAAAATAAAATAAATTGAACTGCGCAAGGCAAGGGAAAACCAAATAAATTTAAAGTTTTGTACACAATATTCCTTTCGTAATGTTTATTTACAGACCACACACGTTATCACTAATGCGGTTTTTTCTCGTTGATTTATTTTAAAATCCGTCACGTACAACACTTCCGTGTTGAATATTTGCGCGGTTTTTTCGGCATGCGATTATTTACATTCCTACAATTGTAATTGACCGACGGCTTTTGCACTAATTTTAATTACGGGTTCATTTACTTGAATTCCTCGCTGACGGCTTCATACTCCTTTGTAAAAGTCACTCTGAGCGGCCCCTGGGCGTGAAACATGTTCAAACCGTTTCCATCATAGTTTCCTTTTCGAGTGTGTGACCGATTAGGCGCATATGAGGTGCGTTCCCAAAAAATTGATATTACGGAACAATTCAATTTCTGAACATACAAAAATGTTCAAAGTTTTGTTGTCCTTATGTCATAGCGAAGCCGTATAAGTTAGTCTCGTCGACAATTAAATTGTTCAATATCTTACAAGTTAAACAAGATACAAAGAATCAAGAGGCGATTTCCATTGAAATCGATTCCCGAAGGTTCGAGATCGATGGTTCTTTTCGTGATTTTTTTTGGAAAAATTGAGAAATTCCTCACTTTGCACTTTTTCATTAGTTTCACTTCAGTCAATCTTTTGACTTCCTGGAATTGTCTTCTGTGTTAGCTTCAAAATTGCTGCACGAATTGTACATTCCCGACTAGCGACTATATTTGGAAGAGAAAATGAGGATAATTACATATTTATAGTGACGAACGTAAAACTTTATCCATTTGGGGTTCAATCAAAATGGAAAAAAGAATGATGGATAATTTCACTTAATGGCGCTAAGTTCTGTTGTAGGTAGGTGAATTTATGTCGGGGGATTAGTTTGATTACTATTCCGTTTATCGTAATCGGCATACCTCTCCGTAGTTCCCCAGGGCATTGAAATTTTTATGAACCTTGCATGAGCTTCGATCGGGTTTTAGAAATGCGCGACGTCCTTGCGCATCGCTCACCCTTAACGAATCCATTTTACTCCCTGTTTATTCCGCACTACGACTGCAAATCATGCACTCAGATTTACTTAGCTTATACTTAAAATTTTATTGTTTACCCGTCGTCTTTTGCTTTTAGTGGCAATTAATGTGAATTATCTGTACGATGATTAGGTACGACCGTGGCGTACATTTATAATTCGAAGTGCGTTTTGCCTCTCTTTTTTTACACGACTCTAGAATGCTCACGCTAATGATCTATCTCATTGCAATTCAAAAGTTTGTTTTTACAACCCCGTGCCGTCGTTCGGAGTTTGCATGCCAAAACCACCAATGCATCGGTTTGGACCGGTATTGCAATGGAATTGAGGAGTGCGAAGATCGAAGCGATGAACCTCCGAATTGTACACGTAAGTGCACCCTCTAATTTCCTCACAGGCGTTAATTTATAATTTCAAATTAGCCTGCAATTTGACTTATTACGGCGACGTTGGGTACACCTACGAACTGGAGGTGAAGCATCCTCGTGACAATCAAATCCCGTTCCTCTGTTTTCTCAATTTCACCGCTGGCGGAGGCTCGTTAGGGGACTTGGTTCAGGTACACGACGTTGATGTTTTAATTAGTTAGGGGTTAATCGCCGATTTTAGCTGACGTTCGAGTCTTTTGCCGTTGGGACATTCGAGTCGTTTACCTCAGACGGCTGCCCCGACGGTTACGTTTCCGTGAGGGAATTGGGACGTCCAAATTCGGCTGGAAAATGGTGTGGAAGTGCTTGGGGTTATACAGTTTATTATAGCGAAACATCGAGTGTTAATCTAACGTTACACTTGGAGCGATTACCGCAACAGGTAGTTATGAGTACATTAATTAAAATTTATGTTCCGCGTAGGGGTTGTGCACTATCGCCACGAAAGCGCGTAGGGCGAACTTTCCCCACACATAATCTCTTTGTTTAACTTTTAATACAGAAACATCTTCGAGAAGTTTCAAGTGCACACAAAGGACCCAAACTTTATATCGCAAAGTTTCGTTGGACGTATGGCGCAACGTTTTGCTTTTATTTTTGCGAGCTTGGAGAATTGACTCGCATCATTTAAGAAATATTAAAAGCGAAAACTTTTTAAATAAGTTTTCCGAACAAGTTAGCCTTCGGGTTGCGTGTTCGAAAAATAAAACAAATGGCCCTCGTTTTACGAAAGAGGCTACGAGTGATTGATAACGATAATTAATACGAGAAAGGTATCACGCTGCGAAAGTAACGAGTGTTTGTAAAAGTTATAATTTAGAGTGAAATTGTGACAGCGAAATTTATCATTAGTTTGCGAACGACATACAAAACGAACCTCGAACACAGCCCGCTATAGAAAAGGGTAGTACTGGTTCAGCCATTTCTCATTAGCGCAAGTTATTACCGCATTTTGATTAGGGGTAATTGATGTGTCTCGCTTAATTCCTAAAATTAATGATGACTTTTTTTGGCTTGAATGTGACATATAAAGTTTGTTCTTTCGCATTTTTTTGATGTGTTGAAAACTTTGTTGGCACAAACTCTGTGCCTCGGTTAGTGCCGCATTTGTACTTTTGCTCTAAAAAGTTTGCGAGGAAAACCAACTAGTTCAAAAATACTTTGCATACATTGAAATATACCTATGAGGAATCTTATGGATTTAATATTGTACAGAAGGTTCTCCTTTTACATCTAACTTGACTTAATTATGTTGAATTCCTCTTTTTATAAATAATAATCGTACTTAAATGTACAGTGTTAAACTTAAAGATTCCTGCGTGATGAATACATTACCCTAGGCAAGGTCGGCGATCTTTGGTAATTGCAGCTTCTTCTCGAAATAATGTACCAACTCCAACAGTGTTGACAGTGGAAGACAATATTACTCGTCCCAGATTAAATATGTTTCCAATGTAATGATCATAATCTTCGCCAGATCAAAGATCTGGGTTGATGTGTTCCTACTCGCATTGTTAATAAAAAGATGCGCGATTATCCGCAAAGCGTACCACAAGTCAATTTTACCCGGTTATCTTAATTCTATTAATTCCACACTTTAGCAATATCGATTCGTCGAACTTTCTTTTGTTATATGGTTGCGAAAGGTAACCACGCAATCTAAAAAAGTTTTCTTTTTTGTCGGAATTTGATATAGATAACTTTAAATATGCGATTGCCGTATTCGGAAATATTGACGCGTTTACATTGATAAATGCAATTCGCGGAAATTAGTCTTCTTTCCGGATATCCCCTCAGAAAGAAACCATTCTGTATTACCTCTCCGTGTAACGGCTTAGTTAGCTGGAAACCCCATTCGTAGAACGTGAATTTTAATCTCTACGGCACTGATACAATTTTTACTGTAACCGACTATGTAGCTCAGTGGTATGGTATTGCGTTGGGCTATATAGCCGGAGGTCGGGTGTTCGAACCTGGGCTGAGGTAAGAATTTTTCATCTGTGATAGAGATGGATATTTCCTTAGATCAGTGTCGGCTACTCCGAATTAGGTTTTCTTGCAGTTTTCTTAATTCGTAAGGTAAATACCGGAGCAGTATAGAACAACTTAAGAGACCTTCTGCAGGGGCACCTCTATAAAGCACTCTGTAATTGGGCGCCTGTTGAGGGGATAATAAATAAATAAATAAAGAAATAAAGAAATAAAGAAATAAATAAATAAAAATAAATAAATAAATAAATAAATAAATAAATAAATAAATAAATAAATAAATAAATAAATAAATAAATAAATAAATAAATAAACTATTAATGAAATAAGTAATACCACGGCTAGGTCGGTAAAACTTTTAATGATTTGTACCTTGCGGAGATCCACTTTAATCTGATAAATAAAACCTGATGCTCTGGTTTAATCACTCACAAATATATGCTCATGTGAATTGAGTTGTTTGCATATATTGTTACAAACTCAACTTTTTTTTACATTTTTCGTAATTTCACTAATATGAATAAAAATTTCAAGTCTATCTCGTGTTCACGTCGATATCTAATTAATTATCTAAATTTCTTTGACTATTTGTAATTATTCCAATACCCTACATAAAATTTTAACCCACACAAAAGAATCGTACTTATCACTAAACAATTAATCAGAATAAATCACCACAATCTTTTGTTTGGGTTCGCTTATCATTTATTAAAAACAGATTTGTTCACGGAATATACTCCCGTGGGTCGACTTCTTCAGGAATTTTAAATTGACTTTCAGCATAAATCTTTTATATAAAATCCCCAAAACGATCGGATCATATTTTTACACAATACAAACATTCAAAATAACTTACGTTTATCGCCGAGACAAAGTTTTCTCCCATTGCTGGTTGTTTCTCTCCTTGTGAAAGTTAGCCGACATTCTGAAAATTGGGTGTTGGAACGTTTATGTAATACAATCGGACTTTTTGTATCACCTGGAAACTTGACTGCTCGTTGCAAGTGAATATCGAAAGAAGTATGACAATTTGAATCCGAAACAAACTATGGGCTTCAGGTTTCCCGAACTTTAATAGTTGACTTAATTGACTAATGTCCCGAGCAGAGAAAAAAATTACCCCTATAAAACTAAAGTTTAACAGCTAGCAAAAGCACGAATTAATTGTCTTTAAACTTTTTTACTGGTTGGCGTTTGCACAGTTTTGATTAACAAACTTGTTTTAATCGTCTAACTGCTCCAAATATAGACCCAATGTACGTTCTCCACTTTGTACCACAACGCTTTCGTGGTAACAATTTATGTAATTAAATGCGAGCACGCTACTCCGATAATGTAATAACACCCAAGTGTTCATGTACGTACTGTATTCGCACTGTATTTACAGTTGAACATAAATTTACCCGAATTTCACTTAAGTACTCGCCGAAACGGAACCAACGCAAAACCGATTTCAGCTATGTTTTTTTTATGCATGGTAAGGTATAGCAGAAACGCCGTTTACACGCCATTTTTTAACAGATTAATTTCCACGTCGCATTTTGTTTAACATTTGAACATCGAAAAAGAACTGCACGTTTACCAATTAAATCGCTTCCCCGAACTTTACACCTTAATCGTGTTCACTCAACCGCTAATTATTCGTTAATTGTACTTTTGCAACAGTTTAAAACGTGCGGAAGAGGTGTATACGCTACATCTCTCATCAGCTTGCTGTGCCTTTTGCTATTTATATTAAAGTCAACACGGAACCAACGAAATTCCACGATCGGCGTCACTTTTAAACCAATAGTAGACCAACAATTTTGTCTCGGCCAAAACGATTTACTGTTGTCAATTTATATGTATTTGGAAGTGAATACTTGATGGGCGAAGGGGACACGAGTCTCGGTAGAATGTACCTGGGGGCCTGATTTTTACCACCCGCACATTAGTAAGGGAGGTAAAAAATGAGCCCCGACTTTTTACGAAAACACAGAATTGTATTTCGCCGCAAGTTCATTGTTGGGTTGGTTCTCATTTTTGCTTTAATTTAAATCCATTCCTAGATACACCCTTAATTTCGCACCATTGTTTGCAGAAATGTTTAAATTCGTATTTCACCATTCATCCCTCGACTCGCTTATCCAGATAGAAGCAATATTTCCATTGGATTAAAGATGAGCATTGCAAACGTTAAATAAAATCAATACAAACGGAAAGCATTCAACTGTAAATGATGGCTGGCGTTTGTACGTCAAAAACAAAAAAAGACAAAATCGGAAATGAATCCGCTGCTTAATATTCGCGGTGCAAACAACAAGAATTCCAATATAAAAGAAATGCGGGCGCGATGATAAAACGTCCAGCCGGAATAAACAGAATTAATGACTATATACGAGTATATATAAAAACGGAACCGTAATCTGGAAGTGATGTACTGATATGAAAATGCTTTTATAAAATAATTAAAAGTTGTTTACCAACGGTTTCTGTAATGACTTTTTTCTTAAAAATACGAAACGGAACGAAGTTTAATGAAATTCCTCTTTTCAATTGCAAATCTGTACGCTCGCTTTGACTTTGTGTACAAAAAAACGGGTGAATGTCGATAATTAAAAAACTAACTTGTTAACACTTTTTTCTTGCTCTAAATTAACGTAAACCATTGCACTGAAGGTGCGTTGAAGGTAACTATAAGACATAACTTCTATGGATACATGATAACCCGTTGCGTATCCTTAACTTCTTGACACGCACTCACCCGTGAATACATACTTTTTTATCGCTATCCTAATTGAGCCCCTTCGTAAATGCCTCTTTGGCTTTATCCCCACTTTTCCCTTTTTTACAACCACACCCTCCAAATGGCTGCTGATCGGTGTCAGCGGCTATCTTTATTCCTTCAACCAATCAACTTCATCGTTCTGTACCAATCCAACATCCAACGTTTAGGAAAGCAATTAGCCCGAAACCACTGCGTCAGTTTTTTTACAAGCTCTGTCAGAACCGGTACGCGGTTCTCGGGTTCCGTAACGAAACGGAACCAACTCATCAAAAACTGACACGTATAACACATTAATTCTGGCGTATCTTCTTCCAGACTGGCGCCCGCAACTTTTCTCACGCAATTAATCGGCAAACATCGTACTTGAATTCCAAAGCCACCTTCCTGCGGTTTGTTAAAATATAAAGTACATGTGAAAAATTACATAGCACTCTAACTACGTGCACAAAATCTGCCTGAAGTATATCTAAACACCCTGATATTAATTTCAAATGAAAGGCACCCACACCTATGCAAGTTCCACTTTAACGAACTACGCAACGAAAACTACATATGCCCTTACCCTACCAAACAAAACTGCCAGGTTTTTTTGCATTCGCGATACAAACACAGTAAATCTAACAAAGAAAAAATTAAAGGTCCAGTTGGAACAAACAGATTTAAATTACCATGCATAAATACGTAATGGTAATCTGCAAGCGATGTAGGTACCTATAGACATGAAAATGCTTTTAGAAAATAATTAAAAGTTGTTTATCAACAGTGTGTATGATGAGTTTTTTTTATTAAAAACATGAAACTGAAAACTTTCTTTTTAATTGCAAATCAGCACACCTTCTCTTTGTATTTTGTGTACAAAAACAAGGGGGAATGTCGATAATTAAAAACGAACTTTTGCTTAGATCTAAATCGACGGAATTAAATTACACCAATATGGCCATCTTTTAAGGGGAGACCACATTAATGAAACCTCCATATTTTGTCTTTTTCCTTAACCTAACTTGTCGGTGAGTATTACGTAGAGATTTATTTCTTTGACTTTCCCTCTTCGTCTTAATGTTAGTGTTTGAGTGGCTGTTGTGTCGGATTTTGATGGCGATAAATGATCAAACTAGCATAATATTTTGATATTTTGCCAAAGTGGAGTGTCGTAATAACGCTCTGCCACCTTTAACCACATTGGCTTGGCGTGACAATGCGATGGAATTTCATTATCTTTCTTGTTTCTCGTTTATTATTCTACATTTTCTTCATTTGAAGCTTTAGTGGAAAAGACATATTTTACATCTACAATACAAAGCTGTACTTTCCATTTAGATTCCCGTGCGTATATCGCGGCGTAAATGAGTAAGGAAATAATGGCGAAACTCCTCAATTTATTCTGCTTTGTATAGATGTGTATTCTGAGTTAATGAACAACGTTGCTTCTGTGACAACAAGAATGGAACTCTCATCTTCCAGCAGAAACTTTATCAAAACTTTTACGGAAGCTGGCAAAATTGACTTTCAAATATTTGATTTCGTTTCGATAAACGTTTGAAGTCTTTTAAATTTGCGAGCGCAGGGGACCAGTTACAACTCAGAAACTAACATTCGCTGTACCAGTTTTAAATAATATAATCAAAGTTCATCGACTATGATTACGACCCCATTAAATGTGAAAGATGTAATTTACAGCAAACTCAAAGAATATGTATTTTTAGATATAATCTAATCTAATTTTTGCCACTAAGAGTGCCTTAGCAGACGACCTACACCCTATTATAACAGCTTAGTGTTTCTCTCATTTTACTTTTTTTACTTTGCTATTTATGTCGCCGTGTAGAAAACCCGTTACGGTCCCAAAGAAACAGCAAGGCCGCGCTTTTCCACCAATTACGAACTTCTATTTTTATCTTATCTATGGCCCTGTCGAAAAAACAAAAAGGGACCGACGCAATTTTGGACATTCGCTTGTACTATCTCCATAGCTCACGCCTTTTTAGCCGCGTTTCGTTGTCATCATTGAATCTACTATTCTTGTGAAGCGGTACATATGATCGAATACACAAATAAAACAGCTTAGCGGTCTCCCGTTACAGAATGCCTCCACTAGTTCGCTTTCTTGAGGTAATTATATCCAATCCCAAAAGTTGAGCCTCGTCAATTCAACGTGCACACCGCCTTTTTGTCATCTCGACCATTTATGAATCGAATTGCATGAAATTCAAACTGGGCATAGCCAGTATCATGTCAAATTTAATGTCACCGCTTTGACAATTTTGATTATGTATATCGTCAGGCTTTAACTCGTGCATGTTCTAGCTAGAACAAGTCCCGCCAGGGTGCGGGCCTCCGCTAACAACTCGACGCTAACCAAGATGCAGCGGGCATAATGAAAATTGAAATGATCTTTCGGATTTGTTTGTAAACGGGTAGTCCTCCTCTTTTTCATAGGTATCTTATTTCTTAGCGAGCGACACAGCTCGTTCATGATTTTGCATTTTCCGTCCGTCCGTCTGTGTGCCTGATAACTCGCGAACGGTTTCGAATGTTCCAATTCTGTTTTCAGTAATAGGTGGACAATGGTCAAGGGATCAATGGTTGATTGGCGCAGGTCTCGATCGAAACTGATTTTTTTAAGTCGGTAAAGTGATCCGAAATTGAAGAAAAATAATTTTTCCGCGGGCGAAATCCCGGGGGTTGAAAGGGGAGGAAAGTGGTATATTTTGTAATTCATTTTAATTTTAATTTTAATTTTTAATTTTAAGCGAAAATGTTCTAAGTAAAAGTTATAGGGAATAAAAAAAATGCACAGCTTCTGTATCCGGTATTGTTTGCGTTTTGTCCGTCCGTCCGTCCGGACCAATTTCTGCGGTTTTGAACTACTTCTAGGGGAATGATCCTAGAGTCCTGGATTTTTTTGCAGTAGGTAGTCCTGGAGGTAGCCTATAGCTTGAAGGTGTGGCAGACGGCCATCGAATTTCGCTGTCTTAAAGGGGAAGCCCCCCATGAATTATTTAATGAGACGCTGTTTTTGAGCTTTTGAGCGTTTGAAAATGGGGGGGGAGGGAGTTAACACACGTTCTACCCTTCATGGTATTCTAATGAGAGGTCTCATCGAAATAAATTGGTTTGTACAAACTATAACTTTCCCGTGCGACTCTTTTTCGAGATCAGTGGGTGACGGGGCCTGGGGGAGGGGGGTGTTAGAAATTAATTTAACCTTTCATGGTAATTAAAGGTCTCAACGAAAGAAACCGTTTTCTACCAACTACTGCCCTTCTGTTTGTTTTTATGTTCGCGAAAAAAAATCGTAGAGATCTGAAATTTGGTGGAAACAGTTTTTTTTAATGCCAAAAAAGGGACAATTTGTTTGAGCCCGTAAAGTTGAGCCGTTTCTGAAATATTGAGAATTTTTGAAGAGACCCCCCCCCCCTTTTCCGGGGGATCAAACATTTATTTTTTTCATCGTACAGAACTGCGCGGTGTAAAGACATATTTTAATAATCAAAACTAAAAAATATCATTCCGATAGAAACATTTCTAGAAAATTGCCAACAACTGGAAAAACAGTTTTTCGATATAGGTACACGTTTTCTGCCTTATTCTCTACAAGTTTTACTTTGAACATTTTCGCCTAAAATTAATAGTTTTGCCACCCATTGCAAAACCACTTTCCAACCCCTTTAAACCCCTGCGATTTGGCCCGCGGAAAAATTTAGCTGTTTTAATTATTTTACCCTAATTTGTAACATTTTACCTACTCACCCGTCCCGTTGTTTCGTTGGCTGTACTCTTGGTTTGAGTGCGCTCTTTGTGTGTTATTAGTTGGTACCGTTGGTTTTGAGAAAACATCACTTTTGCTTGTGTGAGTCATAAAGCTAAAGCGAGAGCTAAAGTTATATAAATTATTTATCTAAGCGTATTTACGTAAATAGGGATTGGTTGTATCTATTCGAGGTAAAGTTATTTTCATAGGGTTCCCTATTTAGTTAACACATTACTTTTTAGGATATACCATATGTTTTAATTTAATTACCTATATCGTAATCTGGAACCCATTTATTAGTGGGGCACGAATTAATTGGATTTTAGTGCTGCAATTTTTTGTGTACTTTATGAGCATTGGGCTGGTTGTGGTAAAGAAGTACAACGTTCTGGATGAAATGCTAACACTCACTTTCGAATTGAAGATTGCTACCTGTCGGTTAACTGGAACTGATGTAATACACTGTATTCGATCGAAGAATTGATACGCAAATGATTATCTCAAATACGGGGATTGCATGTTCCAAAAAGGCTTTCTATAAATCGATGGTCGAAATCATTAATACAGCACAAAACTTACTTGAGGGCCAGAGATAGGAATGGCGAACAGTGAGTTTATTTAAATCTCTACCTGGATGGCAGATAATTGTTGATAAGCCCTAGAGTAACTGAGATAGTAAGAATCTTTCACCTTAGCCAACCACTGTATCCATTCGACAGGAGGGTCTTTGTATGTTAAAGGATTTAAAAGAAATTGGTGGGTGACAAGAAGAGCTATAGAAACAAAATAAGGTTCAAAGTTAAAAAGTATGCTCTAGAGACGAGTCTTTTCATCAGGACTAGTGGAGTCTCCCAAATAATGTTTCCATATGCCCGCTATATATAAACCACACTTTTCATCCGGCGATTGCTTTCGAGATCTAATTTGTGTCCATAAATCAAAATCAAGATACGAAGGAAGAAACCACGACAATGTATCTCCAGGAAAAAGATCTAGAGCGATCTACGAATATTACATCCAGAACACGGTACTTCTTTTACACAACCACCCCAATGCTCGTAACATACACAAAAAACATACATCAGACAACTGCAATACCAATATTAGACTAAAATCCAATTAATTCAAACTTATGTACCTCATTAATAAATGTGTTTCGGATTGCGATATGGGTAAAAGGAAGATAGGTAATTAAATTAAAACATATGATATACTTAACCTAAAAAGAAACGTGTTTACTGTAATAGCCCTACTATTACCGTCCCACGTTTCTGATTGATAAAAATAAACGTAAATCGACTATAATGAAAAAAATAAAATAAATCCAAATTCCACTGCACTTACAATTGATTTTTTTATATTAAATATTAATTACTCAATTACTTACATCTATCCTGAATCTGAATACTATTTAAATTTACTTAATATAATACTTAATTAAATACCTACAGCAATGAATATAATGGCTACTAAATTATAACTAGCCTACCTACCATTCGCCGAAAACAATTATAAAATGACAAAATCAAAATTTAATATAAATCAGTTCCTAGGTAAATAACTTTTGATAAAAATAACTTACAATTTAGACATTGGTATTCTTCTCCTTTTGAGATGGTGTGATTTAGATTATTCTCAATCTTCGTCTATTAATTCTCATCGCGTAATCCAAATTGAACAACAATTTCCTAGCGCGCATTTCGTACTTTATATAATTTCTGAACGGAAGTCTTTCAATCGCACGTTAAACTGAACTGCAGTTGCTTTTTTGCAAGATACTCATGATTAATACTTTCCGAACAATTCACTATTCCAGAACGACCAACTTGTTCCTGGTTAAAAGACACGAGTTTAACCTAAAACGCGCAACAAATTCTATTTGGTTTGGACTTTTTTTACTTAGGTGGCCCGTAGCCGCGTTTTCCGCAGCGACACTCGCCCGTGCGAATATCTGCGAAAAAAGTCTACTAAATTTCTGATCATTTTGTTTTTATATCGCGAGTAAACCAACGCCCGTAATTAACACTCCCAAGGATATACCGGAAATAAACAAACTCATAATTTTTTAGCCTCGCTGTTTTATTACATATTTTTCTTAGAATCGATTGCGTCTTTTAACCAGTGACCTTTTTTAAATCACGTACTAATCGTTAACTAGCCCAAAATAGGAAGTATAGAACCAATAACTTATCTAAAATTTCAAGATATTTGAAACGTAATTACACTGGAAAAGCAATATATACATATGCAGCGATAGTCAGGCTCCCCTGCGAATAGAATAGAATAGAGACACTGGAAAAAAATTGTTTGTTAATTTTAATGAAAACTACAACTTCCCAGAAATCTGAATTATCGATACGCACTTCTACCCGAATATAATTTTGAAATCTACAAAAACTTGAAAAATTTAACAAGCTTCCGTTACATCACGAATTAAGGAATCCTATAAAAATAACTTTACCTCGAAAAGATACAACCATGCTCTATCACGTAAATACGCTTAGATAAATAATTTAGATAATTTTAGCTTGATGACTGAAATTTTCGCAAAATAACTTGTCATTTCAACGACCAAAGCAAAAGTGATATTTTCTCAATTCCAACTACTCCTAACACACTAAGGGCGCATTCAGACAGTCACCCAAACAAAGAACATTCAACGAAACAACGGGATCTTACATTGAACAACCCGGTTTGGATCGGGAATTAATATTTTTTTTAATAAATTATTTTAGAGCTATTTATTTAATCTGTTACAAATCATTATACCTGATTATAATTTTAGTTGGCATAGTAACAATAATAAAAAGAAGTATTGTCAATTTAATGTTTTGAAGGAAAATATAATATTAATGTAATCCTTCTTATTAACATTCCTGTATTCTACCACTATCCCAACATAATCTGGGCTAGACGGCAAAGTGATTGTTTACGTCCGGCTTCAGATAAAACATAACAAGTTAAAAAGTAATCGTAAACGATTTACATAAAGCGCATTTCCACTTGCATTCATTTCCCATTTGTAAGATGCAACTTCTGTTAAAATCGTAAAAATCCGGCCACAAATATGAAAGATAGCGTTGCACATGGGCAATCCATTTTTGACGTGCTACTTCAATTTCAGTTTATGAGAAGAATTTCATTTCAATGCTTTTCTAAATAAGAAAGTTGGAACTGCGCATGCGCAAACCTAAATTTTAAAACTAATGTTAAATTTTCCTTTGTTCCAAGCGCCTAAGTATCAAATTTCACTTAAATAGTTCCATAAAAAGTTGGCACTGCGCATGCGCAAAACCAAATTTTGAAATTGGCGTTTGATTTTCTTTATCCCAAGTGCCTATGTATCAAATTTCGTTTAAATTCTTCCATAAATAAAAAAGTTGGCACTGCGCATGCGCAAAACCAAATTTTGAAATTGGCGTTTGATTTTCCTTTATCCCAAGTGCCTATGTATCAAATTTCGTTTAAATTCTTCCATAAATAAAAAAGTTGGCACTGCGCATGCGCAATACCAAATTTTGAAATTGGCGTTTGATTTTCCTTTATCCCAAGTGCCTATGTATCAAATTTCGTTTAAATTCTTCCATAAATAAAAAAGTTGGCACTGCGCATGCGCAAAACCAAATTTTGAAATTGGCGTTTGATTTTCCTTTATTCCAAGTGCCTATGTATCAAATTTCATTCAAATACTTTTATAAGTAAAAAGTTTGCAATTCGGTTTATAAATGGTCGAGATGCGAAAAGGGCACTGTGAATTTTGAATCGATTCGATTCAACTTTTGGCAATTGCGTATTATATGGCTAAAGCTATGCCCATATTGAATTTCATGCAATTCAGTTCATAACTAACGGAGATGTAAAAGCGATCGAACATTTCTAAACAAAGTTATCGTTCACACGGACAGATAGATGGACAGACAGACAAAGGAACAGACGGAGAGACCAACCGGCAGGCGACAGATAGCAATGCAAAATTATAAACGATCTCTAGGATCGTTAATAAACGGCAAAAGTGTAAAATTATGGAACATGTAAAAAACGGTTTTTTGTTTTTTTTACAATAACTTTTTTTGTAAGCGGTACAGAAAAAATTCCTTCCTTGGTACAAGACTCGACACCATAACGAACCAAATAGCGAAAAAAGTAGAACAATAGCTCTTAAGATAAAGAACTAGTAGCGTCGCAAAACGAGCGGACGGACGGACGGACAAAGTGGCCACAATAGCGCATTTTTTTTTTATTTTTGTGGAAATGCGCTAAAAATAATAAATGAAAATTTGCATCCACTATAATAGGAATGTTATCACCGTATTTGCGGACGCTCAACGGTCCGAGGGTAAATAGTTGGCAACTGTCTTGAGTCTTCTTGTGGTTTTTCAATTCTTCAGGATTACTTGCCTATTTACTTTCTTATCTTGTAGAATAATATTACATTTGTTGAGAACTTGTAGCGAAACTATAATTTCAAACTGGGCCCAAATGACGCTACTTTAATTCTCCGCTGAATACTAAACTTAGCTTCCGAGAGAGAGAGCAAAGAAGTCAAAGATATACGCTTTAATAAATTTCATCTTGAGACGGCTTCTTGAACGCAAATGGCTATTCTGCCCCTTGGGTCGGTTTCCAATTGGACACTGTGGAGCAAAATTACCCTCTTCTGTGTAGAAATAGCGATTACATTTTATTTTACATAGCGGGTCAGTTATTCTACCCAGCAATAATCAAAATTTCAATACAGCGGCGGATGCATCTAAATTTGCTAATTATATTTCAGCAGACGTCCGGGTACAGCTTTGAATTCAAATTGTCCTATAAATTCCTGCGGATGCGAGAGGCACGCATTCGCTACGGAAATGGAACACAAAGATCATATCGTGGCAAACTTCATACAGGAACGTATTGTGATCGCTTATTAGATGGATGTAGTCGGCGGCCGTGTCGAATTCAATCCCCGAATTATCCCGGCATATATCCCCGGAACGTGACATGTCACTATCGCATAAGGGATAAACATGCACCTCCCGGAAAACACGCACTGATCGCAGTCCGCCAAGCGAATATACCATACAAAGAGCAAACGCCCAAGTTTTCCACAAACGAGCGCGTTTTCAGGTGAGCGAAATTGCTACAAATTCCTCTAATGCGCTTCCTTACAGGATATGGGATCGATGCAACGTGATGCAGGATTACATCGAAATAACCGACGGCCTCGACGATTCCGCTCCCACATTAGCGCATCTGTGCAGCGGAGAAACCGTTTTGGAAATCGTAAGCAGTGGCCCAGAAATGCTCGTTAAATTTCATACATCTCCGTATGGAAATCCATTTCATCCATTACCCCTTTCGTATTTGCCCGGATTCGAATTGGAAGTCGAGGTGGGTATCGTCTAACGCAATTTATCTTAACTAATTCGCCCTTTAACATGGACAGGTATTTTATGTGAAAAAAGAATCGCCGGCGTACGTCGAGCACGGAAAAAAATGCGAATTTATCCTAACGACTTTCGATAACTCCTCTGGATTACTGGAAAGCCCTCGCCATTCGTTACCTCCCAACACAACCTGTCACTATCACTTTAGAGGGCAACCTCAAGAGGTTGTATGGATTTCTTTTATAAAATATCACGTCACCGGCGAGAGATTGGGAGATTACGATAAGGGAGATTGTGACGTACAACTACGCGTTTGGGATGGAGATTTAAAAGCAGACGGCGACGCCGTACCGCTTATTGGCCAATTTTGTAAAGACGATAAACCGAAGTTATGCGACCATTCTCTCTTAAGTAATTCGACGAGATTAACGAGACCTTGCGGAATATCCGAGAGTTACGTATCATCCGGACCCGATCTCACCATTGCTCATTCGATACGTTATGGCAACGTTTTGTATCCTGTCAGTTTCATTTTAAGATACGAATTCGTCGATTTCTCTCAGGAGGGTAGTCAAGTATCAAATCCGTGCAATAGAATATTTACGGCGCCTACGGGGAAGTTTTATTCGCCAAAAATAACATTCTTATACGGAAGAGGTGGGCAACAGAATTTAAATTGCGCTTACCATTTCGAATCGAATGAAAAGCAAGGGTTGAAGGTATCGTTCCATAAAGCTAGATTTGGCAATAAAAGTTGCTCCTCGAAGTTTGATCCCGAGAGCAGCCGGTGGAAATGTCACGTTTACGATTCGGATATTGATGGAATTGCCCAGATACAACTTCTGGAGTATCCCTGGCCGGGTATCGAAATTCCTCGCGATTGCCTTTGCGGCAACGTATCAGAGCCCGTTTTTATTTCGACGAAGACCGCCAGAAAAGTGGTCATCAATTTTATTGTGACCAATATGAACATTACAGAGGATTACAGCGATTACTTCTTCGACGCCACCTACGAATTTATATCCTTGCAGTCGGAAAATTCGTGTGTCAATCCCTGGCAGAGCAGAAGACTTCGTGGATCTAGCGGTGAAATTACGGTACGAAACGTGGTCCAAAGCACGGAGACGATTGAGAACGTAAATCAAACGATGCCGCTCTGCGTACACCAGCCTTGGTTAATCGAGCCGGAAGACTCCTACAATAACTTCATTTACCTAAAGATCAAGGGAGCGGAACTGAAAAATGACACGAAGTGTCCCACCAAGAACAGAATCCTAGTGTACGCGCCATCGCGCGCGAACTTTATGCACGTTATTTGCCCTTCTTATTACGATTCTGCCCACCGCGTCGTTGAATTATTTTCGGAAGGCTGGAGTTTGTTCTCCTATCGTTACATGCAGACGGAAAACTCACGAAGCTTCGTAATAGAGTTCCTGCAACGTGAGCCGGGAAATTTCGCCGTAAATTGGATGGAAGTATCAAAGAATCCCGCTCTAACTCTACCCACGTCTCTACTTATGATCAGTCCACCCGACTGTCCACACAGGTAAGTTCCCTATTGAGTATTACGAATAGTTTTCAATTGATCTGCATTAATCAAATAGTACGGGTATGAGTCTTGCATGTAAGTCTCACTTTAAAAAGATGGTGACTAGTAGAAATGACCCACCATGACGCCAATCGTTTGCGGATTAATTGTTGGAATTAATTTAATTCGGAGAACTATTTTGATGATTTCGGGGAATTTTAACTAATTTCGTGGAATTTGGATTTCATCTATTGCTGTGTGTAATGGCAAACGGTCAAGGACATTTATTTGCGCTACACATAAAGTGACAAAACTGAAAGAGGCTCTCAGGGCCTGTTTACTGATACCATGCATGCAAGCGATTGATAGACATTTAATAAAAGAAATCTTCATTACTTATAATTTTTAATAATTCAATAAACTGGTCGTTAAGTGCGATATTCTGGGACACAAAGAACTAAATCATTTTCTATTACACTTTATCTTGATAACACGAACTGGCTTTGTTAAATTTGATGATTAAATTTGTAACTTCTCAAATGGTGGAACACTTTTACTTTAAACGACAAAAAAACCTCCAAAAACCAAAAGTCTCATTATGTACTGAACGGCTTGATCAACACATACTCAAACCGGATGCAGATAAAGCACTTAAAACTTCTCTCGAGGTCCATGAATTCCTATAATGATGTACATTAAATCAACCAACTTTATTCAATAAACAAACCTCACTATCAAAAATACAAACGCCTTCCTAACATCCAACAGGTTGACTGCCCTAGCACCCAAAAAAAACAGCGTTTAAAACGTGTACTAATACTGTCGGACCATCACCGCAAAAGTGCCTCGTTTTTCGTTATACTCTCGTATTTAAAGGATCTCCTCTCTTCCACCTTACAAAATCTCCTTTAAGATTTCGTAAACGAACCGCCGATTAAATCCAAATTTGATTAAACTGCACACTTGCTGTTTTCTTATCGGCTATAACACGTGCTTGTCTTGAAACTAATTAAATTCCACCTTACGCAACGCGATCACAAATGTTCTTATCGCAATGGCCAGATAAACCTTTTAATACGACGCGCAAATACGACCTTTTAGTTACTTATAATGCCACCAATTTGAACAAAACTTAAACATTTAATAATTCTTATACAAAACAACGTTGAACTTCAAATTTAAATAAAAAGAACGAAGTCCGTGTTTAATTCAAAAGCAGCAACAAAATCTACACTTGCACATACAGGGCGACGTCTGCATAACGTTAATAACACAACAGTATTAATATTCACATTATGTAGAAACCATCCGAAATATTGGCACAAGTTTTTACGAATTCAACTTCTTCGATTGTTTGTGTTTTGTTTAACGCCCATCTAATTTTTAATAATTTAAAATCATTCTCTCGTACATATTTTTGACGAGTTTACGATATTTAATTTAACAGAAAAAGAAATAAACTTATTTTCGGTCGATCTAGCTTGTGAAAGCGGCGTCAGTCAACCTGGATATGGAGTTCGGCGGAACGATATGGAAATCTCGAGCGCCACCGGAAGGTTTCAACCCTTGCTTTCGTTCAAGGGCGGCGGTTGCGGACGGAAATTTGGAACACACGATAGTCAGACGGAGAAACGGAAAACTTTAGGGATCTGGCGGGCAAATGGTGGCGGTCGCTGGCGAATATCTAAAACAAAACCACGGCCGCGGACACGGTAGCGATTTCTCAAGCGGAAACGGACGCACAAATCAAATAATTGTACTTACTAGCTGCGGAAAACTGGAACAAGGAAAACGAACCCTTGTTTACGCTTAACAGAATGAAAATATCAAGAAATTAATGGGTACATTTAAATGCGAAATTTACCAAAATGACATGAAGCCCTAAATCGTGCTGTTACCTTATATTAATTTCCCAAAATACGGAAAGAGAACGTCGAAAATTCCGGCCGGCCGGCGGACTCGGTTGATAACACCCAACAATTAAAACTTTTTGATTTAATTACCAAGCTCTCTGACGTCCTAAAATTCGGGGACTAATCTTGAAATTCATGTTAATGAAGCGTGCTTCTAATAATACTAGGGCCAATCTAATCAGACGAAGGTTTCTGCAACACATTTGATTAACTACGGTTAATTATACTCACCCAAATGGCCGGATTAAAATTTTCAAATTCGGTAGCCTAGTAATGTCCAATGTTACCTGGAACTCGGGGCAATCGCAAAAGGGCTGCGATAATGAAATAAACTGCACGGCCTTAACGACAGTCGCTGTACCGGGATCGCCAGCTTTACATGCCTTCCGAAGTCAGGAGATATTCTCTGCCACTAAACACTGGCAAGTTGTGGTATTCGAACTCACCAGGTTAAGAGTCCGAGTCCGGAGAACAAGAAAAATCGACATTGATCCGCTTTACCATCGAGTTAAACCTCATGAAACAATAGCTAAGATAAGAACCCATATTACTTTGCTAAGATACCAAGAACACGAAGCTGGGATAAGAACCCATTTTACTTTAGCCAAGATAAGATCTAGTTTTTTAAGTGAACGGTTTCTTTCGGAATTAACCCGATTAGTATAAAGTACGCCAACAGAAAAATGCAATTGCAAGGATGATTTGTTTTTCAAATGCATCTGGAAATCACTTTTCCAATTGTATTGTAAAGAAATACTTATTAAGAGCTGTTAGTATCCGGTAGTCTACAGACGCGTCAACAGTAGCATAATATTATTATCAGTCTTATCAGCCTCTCATCATCTCCTAAAGTTTACGCAATTATCAGTGCATCCCTTTTACGTGTAAATATTTGTGAATTTGGAAATAATTATCGATTTGTCGATAGATATCGATATATTGACAGTAATCAAAATAAGGTTTCCCGTATATATTTCTGGAAGGATATGGATTCTCGAAAATGAGGCTTTCTAATAAGATTTCTAGTAATGGTTTCAAGAAAATGCCCAAAAAAACACTTTACAAAAAATTACGAAGATGGTTTTGAAGGAGGTGTTCAGGAAGGGGATTCTGCAACAGGTTTCAAAGATTTTTATTTATTTCGAAATATGTTTTCGCGAATTTTGATGCCTGGCAAGAAAATTCCAGATATCTTCCATGCTTTGAGAGGGTTCTACAGAAGTCGTAAAGGTGTCTTCAAGCTTGTGAGATAAATTCGCCCTGGAATATTCGCCGTGGAAAATTAGTCCGTGGAAGAATAGCCTTCGTCTTCAAAATATTCGTCACCGGAAAATTCTCTCTGGAGTATTTGCCCGAAAGATTGGGAAAAAACTCACTGTCGGATTATTGCCCCCAAGAAAAATCGCCCCTGGGGTCCCCAGAAGACTTGCCCTGCCCTATGAAGAGTTGCAACTGTTTTGGGCGATTATGCCGAAAGGGTTTTCCTTTTGGATTGAATTTGTCTGGGGCGAATATTTTTAAGGGCTAACTTGGGATGACGAAGTTTCGTGAGCAAATTTATCGATGCTTGTTATCCTGCACATTGTACGCCTATTTATGTTAAACCCTCGTTATTGTCTCGCACCCGTTTTCCAAATAAAGCAGTTTTTTAAACAAAATAAAGTCTTTAGCTTACGACCTTAAACGCATAAACTAATAATTTATGGCGTGGGATATAAACAGGTTTCGGTTATGAGACTAAAGCGGTAAAGGGGAAAAATTTACGTTTCTAGCGTGCCTCATTGTTTATGTTGTTCTTAAGGAATGGCTATTGAGCTTATAAAGAAAGCGTTCGGGAGGTAGTATGAAAAATATTGATTTGGATTGTCTTTGAACAATGTTTCGTTACATTTTTAAGAAATTGGAATGTCCAAAGTGCTTTGCATGCAAAAAAAACCGGATGGCAGTTGGTAGCCCCTAAATACACTATCTATTTCCGGCGCGAATTTTCAGTAGTTTTAATTCAAACTTCAAATCCATTTTCCTTTGGACCTCCTTGAAAACGTTGAAAAAGAAAGAAAAAAACTGTAAACTTATCGCTTATTTTTCAGTTGTCCCGAGCTCGGCGCCTGCATCAGCTCCGACCTTTGGTGCGATGGTCTACGCCATTGCCCCTCCGGAAACGACGAGCACGAAATCAATTGCTCACTGCACGGCGGTTTTCCGGTGTCGCCGATTGTTTCGGCGATCGCGCTGGCCATCCTGGCCACGGTAATAATATCGATAATATCGTTCTGTTACTGTTGGAGGTACTGGAAGCGCGAACAGAAAGGAACCATCATTTCCGTTACCGAACATACCTTTCTAGAGTTTAAGAACGGTCTCTGCTAAGACATGGAAGTTTTGTTCTAGTTACTAATCTAAGCTTCACTTGTGATGTAAATTTTTTTTAAGGATGGTGCTCGGAAACTATTTTGTCTACTCTTGTCCAAGAATTTGCCAAGTAAATTTAAGTGAGATTTTTTTTGCACTTAGCACTCAGTTAGGTACAACGATTTTCACCGTTCGTTTTTCAAATTACTGAATAGTGTGATTTTGATTACAAACAAGGGCTATAAGTAGGGGGCTGTTAACTCGATATACCTATTTTTGACTTGCATCTAATTTTGTAGTTAGTGACTAAGAAAAGAGCTTTGGAATATGTATAGTACAAGGCAAAATATCGTGCAATGACTGACAATATTGTATATCTGTTGTATATCTACAAAGTTTTTATGGTAATCGGTAGGAATAAAGTACGTAATTCAATAAACTGTGTGCGTCTTTTTATATCCTTTTTTTCCATTTCACTTTATTTCTCGAGAAACGACTTGTTGCTAAAATAAACGTCGCAATAAGGTGATTTGTTGTGCGTTACCAACATCTACCTCATAAATTTCAAATTTGAGAAGAAACTTGTAGCAGTTTGAGTCCAAATCTAAAACATCGTATCCAATCGGATCCGTGGTATCTTCCTTCCTTACTGGATTTGTACGGATTTAACTTTCCTTATGTCAAGGTGCGCCTTTGTTGATAATGGACGCTTCCATTACGTTAAGTAATGAACAATTCCGAAAACTATTAAGTAGATAGGCCTGTGGCGGAGACGATTGTCAACTTTTCAAAATGTCTCTCCCGATTTGACGGAGCCAAGGACAGCGACGTAAATGCGTTTATTGACGTCGTGCAAATATACAAAGATTGCGTGTGCGTTTCGGACGAAAATGCTCTTAAGGGATTTCACACGCTATTAGATGAATTCACGGCTACGTGGTTTCAAGGGGTATGAAAAACCCTAGACGACTGGAAAAGTGCGGTCGATTTGCGGCAAACCACTTTTCATCCCAAAAGACCAGATTACCGCGTATATCGTGGGTTGTTCGCGCGTGAACAGAACTCAAAGACAAATACAGATGTATGCATTTGAAAAGCTCGTTCTATTATTACCAAATGACACTTCAGGTAAGCTATCCGAACGGACATGGTATACGGTATTTTACATTGCCACATATCAGGAAAAGGTTACGCGCGCTTTGGTGAATAGATTTACAAAACTTTTAGAAAAAGCGAAAGAGATTTTTGATCCTGCGGCCGACAAACCGTTATCGTTTTTAAACTCTGAAAGTGCTAAGAATAAAAGAAGTGTATGTATTGCAAAGATGTTGGACATTTAAAGAAAGAGTGCCTACTTGCAAAACATAACCAAGCATGCAATCGTAGTGAGGGTAGGTACATTTAAGCTTGCTAAATGCGACAAAGTAACTTCCGGTTGACGAATAATGACCAAAATTTAATCGATTATTCCCTTGACCATTGTTTACCTATTGCTAAAAACAGAATTGGAAAATTCGGAACCATTAGTGAGTTATCGTGTCCACAGACGGACGAATGGACGGACGGACGGACGGACAGAAAGTCCAAAATCATAAACTCGCTTTTTGTTGCTCGTTAATAAACGCAATCCCTTCAAGTTTTTGTGACGCCCATTTATCTTAGACCCTCGTTATTGCGTAACATGCCCTTTTTTCGAATAATTTTACACCAAAACAGAGTCGCTAGCTTACGATCTAAAACACCGAAACTAATAATTTCTGTCGTAGGGTACAAACATAATTAGGTTATGAGACTAAAGCAATAAAGGCGAAAAATTTACGTTTGTAGCATGCTTGATTGTTTCGG
The DNA here is from genome assembly GCF_008802855.1 of Photinus pyralis. Taxonomy (NCBI): domain Eukaryota; kingdom Metazoa; phylum Arthropoda; class Insecta; order Coleoptera; family Lampyridae; genus Photinus; species Photinus pyralis. The sequence goes on along the minus strand of NW_022170819.1, from coordinate 33,299,251 downwards.
AATTGATATTTAACTTGTAAAAAAAGCGTTCGAGAGGTAGCCAAACATACCCGTTTCTAATTAAATTTAGTGCGAATATCAATAATTCACTACAAGGAAAATTCTTTTCAATTAACGTTAATTGATTGGATTAGAGATATAATATTTGCAAGTAGCTGTAATCCTATATAAATCTGCGGGTATCTGATATGAATAAATGCAACAAATGGGTGCGTTAGTGAGGGACGGATTCATTAAATTAAAGTTATGAACTACAGATTTGTGTATGTGCCATTTTAGTAATAAAAATTCATCCACTGTGAAACTACGCGTTTATCTGTCAATTATTTGTAATTGGAAATAGAATTAAGTTTGCTAATTACGCAAGCTGCTAGTGAATTATATTAACTTGGCTGAAAGGATGAATTATTTCTTTATATTGCTCTTATAAAAAAATTCACATTTTTATTTTATCACTTCATGAATATGCAATGAAGTGTTTCAAAGAAAGTTATACTGGTTTTGGTGAGTTTACTGCTGCTGACAGTAGGGCCAAAGAGTGCCTTAAATTTTGCTTTCTGTAGAAAGCAGATCTGAGTGGAACCACGCCTATTATGAAAAAGACATTATAATTATTCTACCAGTGGAGTCTCCAACGGCCCTAATACTAGTCCGCGTTTCCGTGGTTAATCGGAGTAGTGCCATTTATGCGTTAGACCAAAATTTAAGGGCTCAGTCAACGAATAGAACAAGTATAAACTCGCTTCCGGCTTCATAATTTATTGGGAAACATAAAATGGCATACAAAAACAAAAAATCTAGCCCAAAAGAGTGAAAAGCCGGATGCGGTTCCGGCCGGTTACGCCCAGACGGGTTTAACTGTAGAGATGGCGCAAGTAGTGTAGAAAATGCTTAGTAGGCAACCATCTAAATACGCGACGGATAACTCGGAACCATTGTCTACGTTCGAGGAAACCTAACAGGGTTTCAGGCACCCAGGTGTTTTACTATCACGAGAATTTAGAACGTGTAATATCCGGTTGTAGCAGGCTGCGTTTGCTTATATGCGAGTGTGTGGTATCTCGCGCGTTGGTTTAGATTACTACACGGACAGACGGAAACAAAGTCCAAAATCATAAACTCGCTTTTTGTTGTTAGTTAATAGACGAAATCCCTTCAAGTTTTTGTGACGCCCATTTATGTTAGATCCTCGTTATTGCGTAACATGCCCCTTTTCCGAATAAGCCAGTTTTACACCAAAACAGAGTCGCTACCTTACGATCTTAAACACAGAAACTAATAATTTATGTCGTAGGGTATAAACGGAATTAGGTCATGAGACTAAAGCAATAAAGGTGAAAAATTTATTTACGTTTGTAGCATGCTTAATTGTTTCGGTTGTTCTTAAGAAATGGATATTTAACTTATAAAAAAAGCGTTCGGGAGGTAGCCAAACATACCCGTTTCTAATTAAATTCGGTACTATATGAATAATTCACTACAAGGAAAATTCTTTTCAATTAAAGTTAATTAATTGGATTAGAGATATAATATTTGCAAGTAGCTATAATCCTATATGAATCTGCGGGTATCTGATATGAATAAATGCAACAGATGGATGGGTCAGTGAGGGACGGATTCATTAAATTAAAGTTATGAACTACAGATTTGTTTATGTGCCTTTTTAGTAATTAAAATTCAACCACTGTAAAACTACGTGTTTATCTGTCAATTATTTGTAATTGGAAATGGAATTAAGTTTGCTAATTACGCAAGTTGCTAGTGAATTATACTAACTTAGCTGAAAAGATGAATCATTTCTTTATATTTCTCTTATAAAAGATTCACATCTTTATTTTATCACTTCAGGAATATGCAATGAAGTGTTTGCGCAGACGGGTTTAACTGTAGAGATGGCGCAAGTAGTGTAGAAAAAGCAGCTTAGTAGGCAACCATCTAAATACCCACAACAGACATAAAACTGCGTTTGTAACACCTCATTGAATGTATAGATTCATCCGCATGCCGTTCGGCTTAAAAAATGCACCGGCTACATTTCACCGACTGATGGATCGTTTCAAGGCGTATTCTTGATTGTTCATTTAGAGGATCTAATCCGTAATATCGGCGACTGTTGAATCTCATTTGGAAGGTCTGCGGAAGGTCTTCGATCGACTAACTGTGCACAAATTTAAATTAAACAGAAAGAAATGCGTGTTCTGTCAAGAATCCGTAGAGTACCTGGGCAATCTCCGAAAGGAAACCCATGTGAAACAGCTTTTAAGTTTTATGGAAACTTGTTCGTGGTTCTGGAGATTTATCGCAGATTTTGCCAAGATATCGAAACCACCCACTACTCTAAGTGCTAAGTGGATATGGAACCCGGAGCATGACCGTGCGTTCAAGCAGTTTAAGAAAACCCTCAGTAGTGCACCCATACTGCAGACGGGGAATCTCGCCCTTCATTTTAATCACGAACTCTTATTCTTATCTAATCCGTTGCCCAGCAGAAAAACTGATTTGGAACCGACGCAATAATCGCGACTCGCTCGAATTATCGCAAAGCACAAACGTTGAGGTAAACGAAGCCGATTGGCTAATTTGGTAAACTTTTAATGAATACTGCAAAATGGTAATAACACTAATACACTGGGGTTATTAATTTCTCCCCGCTCAACGCCGCAATAACATTCTGCGCCGCTAATCTTGCCATGTCGGAACGTGTCTGCTGAGTGGCACTTCCCAGATGGGGCGACAAGACTGGAAAACGAACAGTTAGCTGTTATGATTCCTTTCGCGTTTTACGTACAGCAATTTGGTAATTGAACGAGCTCGTGATCGCTGGGTAGTGGTTCGGGTACCATCACGTCGAGCCCGGCCGCAAATATTGTATTCTCTTTCAACGCCTTCACCAAGGCAGCTTGATCGACAAGCCCTCCTCTTCCGATGTTCACAAAGATCGACGTACTCTTCATTTTCTTGAAGGCTGTTTCGTCGAACATTTCTTTTGTTTCGGGCATCAGTGGGCAAGATGCGATTACAAAGTCGCTTCGACTCAGGAGGTCATCGAACGTTACAAACTCCGCGCCCAGCTCTTTTCCTACAAATTGTAAATAGGTCAAACTCTTACTCAGTAGGTCGGTCGCAGACCTTCCGGTTTTTCTGCTCGACCGCAGTATACGAATTTATGAACTTCGAAAGCTTTGAGACGTTTAACTATGGCCTTTCCAATCTCGCCTAGTCCAACGATTCCAACGGTGGATCCTTTCAAGTCTTTTCCTAGCATCCATCGGAGGTTTGGAGCCCAGGTGTTACTGCGAGGAGTAAAATCTTTACTTGACTACGTGCTTTGTACAAATATACCTACTTTTGAATGTGCATTTGCCCTTCGCGTAGTCTTCTCGACGCCGCTAAGGCCAATAGAACTGCGATATCGGCAACGGCCGCATTTAACACGCCAGGAGTATTACTCAACTTAATATTCCTCCGCTTCAGTTCCTCCACGTCGATGTTATCCAATCCGGCGGACATTGCCGCGACCACTTCCAACTGGGGTCCTTAAATCAGTTCTGATTAAACACGCAAGTTGGAAGGTGTACGACCCACCTGCTGCATTAAGGATGTCTACGTCCAATTTCACTTTGGTCGACCAAAAGAGGGCGCTTACACCTGGGACTTTATCAACGAGCGACGCTTTCGTATTTACGTCATTTACGGTGGTGTTGTATCTAAAATTTTTCGAATGCTTTTGACACCTATAGATAAGAAGAGTGTAGGTATTCTTACTCAGCTCGCAGGAGATCAATCCCAATTTGGGGCACATCATTTGTGGAAATCAACACTTTTTTCTTTACTTCCTCCATTACTTTCCCACGTATACTGGCAATGAAATGTTAGCATAAATAACGCACTCAACATAATAAATCGAATGTTTGAATGTACTTCCTTATCTATCTATTGACGAGAAAAATGTTCGATAACGATGTGTCGTAGATACTTACAGTGACAATGGGGGTTCCCAATTTAATTTTTAATTTAGATAATTAGTAGGTACTGATTTGAATAAATTTTAATAATGATTTGGCTGCGTCATGGAAAATAAGATATTTTGAACAAAACTTGACCCTTTGGCAGACTTCTAAGGATGGGCGAAACGTGACCCTTTTGAATAACAATTTTGGGTCGTTGAAACAAGTAGGTAGTTGTATTGTTATATTATATTCCCGTCATTTCGGGATGAAACATCTACGTCAAAATGGGTCAGATCAGCTACAGTTTTTTGTAACCCCAATGTTCGTAAAACGTTTCCACAATTTTAACACCAATGTTTATACAAACCAACTGTCAAAAAGGAATTAAAAGAACATGATGCGAGTAAGCCTGCTTTTGACACCCTATATTACAGAAAACAATGACTTAGGGTTGAGCTTTGATGGTCAGTTTCATCGTTTCTGTGAATTATTTTTGGTGGGGCATTTTCTTTATTTTCCATTAGGAATGCTTCTATTTGGTCATTTATTTTTTGTTAGTTGTAACTCTTGGATGGCCATTCATATTGTACCTCCAAACAGCGTTTCCGGCTGCGCCTTTCACATTTCTTTCTCAAGTTCATGCACTTTGACTCAAAGAGACGTTCACAGTGGTCAATAAATACCACGATTTTTGGAGCAAACCGTGACAGCCATCCTGTATTTCAATGCTCTGGTTTCTGCTCTTTGGTTGTGTTGCACATGTGGTCGAAGCTCCCATTTTGAAGCGAGGAGCCACATGGATCAAGCTGGTCTGCCACCTAAACGTGCTCTCCAATAATTGCATCTAGATCAGCACGAAACCTTGGATCGCAGAGAGGCTGCATTCCTGGTAGATTCCTTTACTTGTAGTTGACTGGACACGCAATGTGCCCACCAAAGCATGTGCTGAAACATTCACTAGGGCTGCCATCACCTTCTCCACATCCCCTTTCTTCTGCTTGATGGCATTATTAAAACATCTCTTGAGAAATTCTATTATTTCTGAAGTCAAACAGTTTTTCGGTTCAAGTTTGTGCATCTTTGTCACCAATCAGCCGTTCCACTCGCACTCCAGCTTTAACCAAGTTGAGGTTCTCGAGGATCAGTTTGACTGCCGACCCTGACTCCATTGACTTCGAGAGACCATCATGATTTCTCACGCACTCTTGTTCAGATGTTTTCTTGATACACATTGACGGCACTAGGAACTTATTACATCCAATCTTAATATTTTGTTAGTCTTCTCACTAATAAAGCTCCCTCTACCACTGTGACTGTCATATTTGAATCCGTTTCTGCTCTCACCCTAGCCGAAGTCATACTTCACAGTGCCACGAATCAATTCGAAGGCTGTAGGTACTGTTTAAAGGAGTCTTCTGGAGGGAAAAGGACAGGGAACGGAGTCTCTTCTTATGAGTTTATGAGTTTAATGTCCTTTTGTACTGAATTGAGGGATCATGTTTTACACTTGTATTTATGATGTTTCGTTTTTGTTGGTGTGTTTAACTGCATTTGACTTGACACCTGATCCAGCGAGTCCGAACCGACTGCTACCGAGATTTAAATGTGGTGCGAGCAAACCTTTTGCTTTTAGGCTGCCGATTCGTCGAATTGAATTTAATACGACTTCCGAACTGTTTACTGATGCACTGTTTCTATTTTTTGCTAAAAGTCTCTGAAGTCACTCTGAACCGATCTTTGCCGACGCTTCGATGACAATCTCCAGCTTGATTACCCGCAATTTCAATACCTTTGACGTGATTCCTACGACGCCGACGGTTCAAAGCGCATTGGAAAATTCCCGGTCTCCCTACTTACTAATTCCTCCTACCACTCCGCAAGAAGTTGGCGGATTTCTTATCAATAATAGGACGTGACTAAGCTGTATTCTACTTTGAGATCAAAACTGACATTTTTAATTTAAATTATTGGCACTTAATTGTTGGATATCGTTTCCGAAATCAAGTGTTGTTTAATTTCTACGTTAGATGTCGCCTGTTGTTGTCCCCAATTAATGTATACTTTAGTATACCTTATCTCCAATATATTAATTCTCCACTTGTTTGTGTTTCTCCTTGTCACTATAAAAGCACGATTTTGTATTTCACCAAGAACTTTTTCCCAGATCACTTCGACCAGAACCATATTTCTTTGTATTCCAGACCAAACTTTTCCACATTCTTAATTATTAATTCCCGTACTAGTTATTCCAGGTCAGAGAATTACTTTTCCGTTTATTTTCCAGTTTGTTTTGGCTCCAGCGATAAATCCGCGGTGTCTACGATACCTCCACCTAATGCATGTACAGTGTGTCCCAGGTAGAACGCACCATAGGGAAACAGCAATGTATTTTTTCACGAAGGATCCGCGAGGCCTTTGAACTTAGCGCTTAACGTACTATTCCAATTTTTTTCTAGCCTCCTGGATCCTTCACGAAAAAATACATTAATCCTGATTCCCTATGGTGCGTTCTTCCTGAGGCATACGGTATAAGGTTGCTTATGTTTTAACTTTTGTTTTTCTTTTTAGCCCAGTAGGTACTACCAAAATCCCCATATAAAAAAAACTTATAGTTTTTCAATTTGGCCCAAACTGTTCTTTGGACCTTCCTCTTGAACATAATCCAAAAACCTCATATGTCGGGGGTGCGCAACAGGCCCTCATTTTGGATTTTTTTATCTCGAACAATGGAGGAGATAAAGTGAATGTTGGTGTGAAAGGGCTAGTTTGTGTAGGAAAAATGGAAAAGCAAAAAAAAAACTACACAAGGCCTCTACTGAGGCATACCTGAAGCAAAGAGATGGGGCATCGGCACCGGATCCCTTTTTGGGAGCAAGTAAACAGTCATTTGATTTTAAGCACATAAAGCAACGGAAGAGAGTCTCGAAAACGGTATCCAGTGTATAAAGTTCGAACAGTTGGTATGAACTGAAGCTGGTTATGGAAGGAAGGATGAATGCACTTGGCAAGTGCAAATACGTCTGTCACGATTTAGTAGCAAGTGAGGCAATGTACCATCAAGATTGTTACCTCACATTCTTCACACACCCCTCTTGTCAGTCTAGAGAATGAGGCCGACCCGTTCAAAGACGCCATGGAAGAAATTTGTAATTTTTTGGAAAAAAATAACAACAAATGCCAGTTTTCCTTCGAGGAGATCATGGGCCGATCAAGGCCCCAATAAACGCGCCGTTGGAAAGAAATTGATTGAGAAATATGAGGACGGCATAATGCAAACTTAGAAAAGAACACCGGTTGTGTTGTTCAGAGGAAGGGAACACGAAATCCTCAATGAGGCATGGTACACCTTCAAAAAAATCAACACTTGAAGCAGAACAAGTGCGAGTAGTACAGGCTGCAGCAGCTATAATAAAGGAAGATATACTGTCTGTGGTTGGTAACACTTGTGGCGACATTAACCCACAGAACTAACAATCCTCGACCAGCTGGTCGGGCGTGACCAATGACTTTGACATGAAATTAATCAAAAATCACGTCACCCCGACAAAGCAGGTGCCGGACGATTTTTTGTCATCCCTTTTTCCGGGATGAAAACCATCAGCGATATAGTTTTAGCACATAACACCGTAACAGCGGCATTCCTGCAACAAAGCTGAAATTTTAAGGTTTTCTGTTTTCAATAAGCAAAGATACTGCTGAAATCAAATCCCAGGTAAAGGTCAAAGGTCACCTCAATAGCTGACACCATAATAAAAGTAGTTCGGCCTCGCACCATCACTTCACCTCTTCAAGATGATTTGGGATTGCTTCACAGAATATACTGATCCAAAAACCTGATTAACAGTTTGGGTTTTTGTTCATCTTATGGAGATACACACTTCCTCTTGACTCATTTATGCAGTTCCTCTTCGATAATGCTGATTTCAATGTTGCTACCATTGATGAGCACAACACACAGCATGGGAGGAATCAAGGCCATCACTCCAGACTCCCATCTTGAATGTAATGGAGGAATAGTTAAAATGCAAGCAAAGCACTTGGTCCCATGTACATTACGAACCTCTTCAACCTGGGTTGAAAAACACTGTAATTGCTGATTTTACTGTAATTCCTAGTTGTGAGGAGCTCACAAAGGTGGAATCTTCTGACGTTTTGTGGGTGTTCGCAAATCTCCCCCAGATGCCTGGATGGAAAGCTTTTATGATCGCTGCCCATGGCACAATGAGGTGTGAAAACCACTATCGTTCGTTAAAGCGTCACCTTTTAACCTTGATACAATCTATACTGTGATGAAAATGGCCGTGCAACAGCGTAGATCAGTGTTGAGGAAAACCTCCCCGTCACCCCCAAACAAGATGTTTTCTTAATAAATGTTAGTAATAAAGCTGCCCTAATCCCAAAACTCCAGCACAATGATATTAACGCTTTGAGGGGTACGGGGATGCAGACAGCCATATAGAAGGCAGCTAAAAGTGGTCAAGTTGCCGTGGTGGAGGAAGACGTGGACCCGCTGGTTTTGGCAATTGGACTGACTCCGGTTCACCCAAATACTCATTTTTATTCCGACAAGCTCAAAGTATCACCCTTATTATTTTCATCAAATCAACACCAGCAATCGTTAGGATGTGACCCTACTTCAGCGACATACAACCATGGAAAAGTTAAAATAATTAAAACAGTTCACAAAAACCCTCGGCTTTTACAAATTCCACCCCTGTTTTACAACACAACCACCACATCAGAGGTCCTGTCTGAAGAGAAAATGTAGCATTATACGGAGCTCTCCCCACCATAACGCCAATAAACGCCCTCCGACATGCCTTGTTTCCACCGGACGTCGCTTCTTTCTCCCCAACTAAAGTTGCGATGCAGAGTTTACCACCAGATTCAGTTGTAGGTAGGGAACCCTCTGGATCCGAGGAAATGGGGGTGGAAAGAAGCGTCGTCAGCGCTAGAACCGGTCCACACCCGGCACCCTGCCGCACCTGTCTCTACATGGTCGCTGATAAGTCTGGAAACGGTCGACTATCGGGGAAAATATACAAGGCATCAAAAAAGTTTTATACAAAAGAATTCAGGTTCTTTAATGTCTACTAGGCAGTAGTAATTTTAATTATACAGGGTTGGTCATAAAGGTGTGACACAACAATATTGCATTTTTAGATGGAACACCGTGTATATTATTCGATATTTCAATTCTTCTGTCAATTCTGGGCATAATTCGTAAGAAGCATGTACCAAAATGCAATCGTTTCCGAGTTATCGAGTTTTGAAGATAAAATGTATTGAATAAAGAACAATAATTAATGACAATACGAATTTCTTTTGAAAACATTCTGTGGTTCTGAAAAAAACCGCTTGAAAAGTTTCTTAAGATTGTTTGGAATCATTAATTATTGTTTTTTGTTCAATTATTAATGAATGAATTTTAAAATAATGCTTTTATTTTTAAAACTCGATAACCCGGAAACGATTGAATTTCGGTGCTTACAATATGCAGATGCATATACAAAATTTGGGTGTGCTGCACCTTTATGAGCAACCCTGTATAATTAAAATTATTACTGCCTAGTAGACATTGAAGACTTTTGCATAATTTTTTTTTGATACCTTGTATATTTTCGCAGATAATTGACCGTTTCTTTACTTATCAAGCGACTCTATATTGAACATGATATTTTGCTCATTCAAGATTACGTGGGAGCCAAAGTGTGGCTGTCAAAAGGCAGGCCATGCTCGGCTACCTGCTCTGAATTCAATGGGTTGTACCTAACCTCTCCAGTTCCCCTCGTAGAGGAGTTGTCATACTATAAGCTTGATGAGTGAATATATTTAATTATGCGTTTTCCGAGTACTTTAATAAGTATTGTAGGCAAACTTGAAACAAATAAACAACACTCAACAGACTCGATCAATGTTTAGCCATATTGTATTTTCCGTTGTGAGAAGCAAGCTGTATTTACTCCATTTGAGCGGAATTTGTGTTTCCGGACTGACGGTAAATAAATAAGTTCTCAACAAACAGGTTAGAGCAACTTTGGTCTGCATCATTCCGAACCTCATACCTAAAACGGGGAAGAAATTAAACAATTCCATCTTCACTACGGACGTCGATAGTCACCAACGCAATGGCGAGGACCTTCGCCAAAGGGAATGTAAGTGAAGGGAACAATTCTGTGCTTGTTCTCTTCGGAAAACCTCTCCGGATCGAACTTTTCAGGATCGGGGAAATACTCCGGATCCATATGTAAGCCCAATACGGGAATGTGTACCTTGGTGCCCTTCTCTATCGTAACCCCACTGCTTGGTTCAACGTAATCTTTGATGCATTTCCGTGTTATGAAGGTCAGAGGTGGATACTTCCTTAGTGTCTCTAAACATGAAACCTACTAAATCATTAATGCAAAGGACCTTACCGTCGATAACTTGAGCCATGTACTTCATTTCAGTGATCGCATTGTAAGTAAGTTTTCCGCCATGTTGTTTTAAAACCTGATTAATTTCGTCCCGCACTTTTTCCTGTATATCTGCATTGGTTGCTAGTTCGTAAAGGCAAAACTTCATAGTAGAAGAAGAAGTTTCAAAACCGGCAAGGAAAAACATTAAAGCTTGAGCTGCAATTTCTTGTATTGTTAATGCGTTGACATTCGATTCTTGAAGTTCCATTAAAATTTGTAACATGTCTTTGCGTTGCACGCCATTTTCTCGCCTGTACTTAATGGTGTCTTTAACAACGTCGAAGAAAAAAGCAGAGCTCTCCTTAGGAATGAAGATTATCCCCAGTTTGTTAGCCAACTTCGGTAGTGCCGCCGCAAACAAAACTTGTAATGTTGTTGCTTTGCTTCGTGGAGCCAGTATATTTTTACCGTGGGCACGGAACTTCGTATCGTCACCTTTAAAGTTGTTGCACTCCAAACCAAAGGCGCAAGAAGTAATAACATCCGCCGTAAAACGCGAAAAAACATCTCCAATGTCAATCGTTTCCTTGTTGACAAAATAACTTGCCATAAGTTCCTCCATTGGATGAGTGCATTCCACCAGAGTATCAAACATCATCTTCATCTTACCCGAAGTGAAGGTCGGCGTAAGCTTAGCGCGCAGGTTCTTCCATTTTTGACCGCCAATGCTGAAGAGGTTGGCGCTTAGAGGATCATCTTTTTCGTTGTAGTAAAATCCGCGATCTACAAAATGTTGGAAATCTTTCCGCATGATATTTTTTATTAGTTCCGGGTCGATGGGTAGGTAATTTGGAGATGCAAAAACGTAGACGCCGGCGTGTTTCTCGCCACTTTCTTTAAATTTTCTATAGAAAACCGCTATCAATTCTCCGACGCCATGTTTACGTGCGAGCGGGTTTTCCATGTCTCCAAAGGGTAAACTTGGCGACAGTTGTGGAACGTTTCTCCTTTTCCAGTACGTGTACCTCCATTTCACGTATATCACTGTAAGTATTATGGCGACCGTAAATAGAATGCCCATACAAGCAATCATCGCACACTGGGTTCGGCAATATACTGGAAGAGTTAGGTACTTAAGCAAGGTCTGGGTTACCTATACGATACATACGTGGAATCCTCAGTTATAATTAGGGATATCTCAAATGCTAAACTTGAAGTAGTGACTTTGGAGAGCCTTAAGTTATATTTAGCATGCCTGTTATTGTTCTTCTGTAATGTACCTGTGCATAATATAATTGCCAATAACCTAAGTACATAATATTCCTGGATACCTACTAAAATTACTAAGCGCCGTCAGCAATTTGCGATATAATTACATGTTACCAATATCTACAATGATAACGGTATATAGAAATTTTAATGAGACGCAGTTTAGTTAATTTGTGGTTCGCTCCTCGAACGCGTGCAATGGGTTTATGAAGGCATTACGGAATGAGATAAGAAGACAAACAAATAAAATAAACCGATACAACGAAATATCAAAGGATCCTCAGTATTACAATCACTTTTAACGACAATTTATTTTAATCTTACAAAATTCATCAAATTCATGTCCTGGTCATTGAGAAAATGTTCTTGTTCTTTTTCCC
>NW_022170819.1:33245710-33287154 GCF_008802855.1 Photinus pyralis | reverse complement strand
ATGGAAACTAAAGTTTCCTGACAGAAAATAGGCATGAAAATGAATGTTTCAGGACGATAGTTATTTATTTATTTACCGAGACCGTGAACTTTCCATGCTAGTAATTTATTTTAGAGATTTTAGTCTATAAAACAATAACTTGAAGGCGGTATTTTATTATTAATGGAGAAAGAAATTTTCCTTTCAAGCTACTGTGAAATTTTCTTCTTTACATATTTTCTCGAAAAATGCACATTTTTGGAGATATCTGCGGAAACCGCTTTTGGCGGCCATCTTGGCAAGATGGCGGCGACGGTGGCAAGTTTCGAATTGTGCATTTTATAAATTTTAGTTCTACGCACTCAAGCATACAAAATTTCAGTACTTCCCGAGATATTTCCAGGTAAAAATCCTCAATGACTGGCCTATTAGCAGAACCTCTAAAGATCGAAATAATTTCCAAACGGTATGTTTTGCTGGCAAACTTTTTACGGCAGAAACCGGCACAAATGTGGCACTAATACCAATCCACCTAGTCTCGAAATTTGTGCCGCCAATGCTAACTTCACAGACCTCCTAAATTTAATTAAGTCATTTAATAAGTGCCTAAATTGATTTTGCTGTTCCAGAAGTATTTAATTAAATAAGGTCTCTTCAAAGTTATTAGACGCTTTTATTTAGGCGGCTCTAAACTAGTGCTGTAATTTCTAGAACACCTCAAGAGACTTGTCCTGATGACGTATTGGGGTCTCAGTATCAGGAAAATCGAAATTCACGTCATTTTTTTAATCATCTATAGGTATAGTAGTAGAAAATGACGAAAGCGCCAAAAATGCGGTCAGAGTTTAAACTTGCGACAAGTTGTATCTATGTGACTGGTCACATGTGTGCAGTTGCATTTTAACCAAATCCACGATTAGAATTTTTTTGTAGTCGGGCTGGTGCCAACTGTCAGTTTGTAGTCTCGCAAACTACACTGAAAAACCGCACCATTTTTAGAAGAAAGTCATGCTAAAAACCCTGTACTTTTTTTTTGAAATTTTATAACGAAATCGTACTCTTTCAACGCTGAATACAATAATCAAAGCTTCCTAACATCTAACCATATTGGATCTTCTGTGGATATTATAAAGCTGTATTTGTCCCAGGTCAAAGGTATATTCGTCTTCGAACTAACAGCGAACGAATAATGTTTTAGCAAGTGGGTTAGGCCGACCTTTATCTGCATCATTCCAAATCTCATGCCTTAAACCAAAAAGCGTGAAAACCTCTAGCATTACACCTGTTTCTTTTCTTTACCAATACATATGCGGGGACCCTCACCAAACGGCATGTAAGTGAAGGGAACAATGTTGCGCTTGTTTTCTTCCGAAAATCTGTCAGGATCAAATTTTTCAGGGTCCGGAAAGTATTCGGGATCCATATGTAAGCCCAACACCGGAATTAGTACTTTTGTTCCTTTTTCAATAGTCACGCCAGTAATCGGTTCAAAGTAATCATCGACACATTTTCGAGGTAGCAGAGTTCCAGGAGGATATTTTCTTAAGGTCTCTGGAAAAGAATGAACCAAATCACCACTAATCCTTAAGCTGGTCTAATCTTACCGTCGATAACTTGAGTCATATACTTCATGTCCATTATTGCTTCGTAAGTGAGTTTTCCGTCGTGCTGTTCTAAAACGCGATTAATTTCCTCCCTCACCTTTTCTTGTAGATCTGAATTTATCCCCAATTCGTAAAGACAAAACGTCATAGTAGTCGAAGACGTTTCGAAGCCCGCCAAGAAAAAGACAAAAGCTTGAGCTGCTATTTCTTCTATTGTTAATGATTCCACTCCTGCTTCCTGAAGATCCATCACAATTTGTAACATGTCTTTGCGATGAACACCACTCTCTCGCCTATAATTAACGGTGTCCTTGACAACGTTGAAGAAGAAGGAACTACTCTCCTTAGGAAACACCGATACTCCCAATCTGTTGGCCCACTTCGGTGATATCAGTGCAAACAATCCTATCAGTGCTTTAACTTTCGTTTCTGGCGAAAAGATTCTTTGACCATGGTTGCGAAATGCAGCGTCTGCAGTTTTAAAGCTATTGCACTCCAACCCAAACGCGCACGATCCAATAACATCAGTAGTAAAGCGTGCCAAGGTGTCTTTTATATCAACTGGTTCCTTACTGATGCAATATGAGGTTATGGCTGCGTCCATGGGATTGATGCATTCCACCAAAGTTTCAAACATCATCTTCATCTTACCCGACGTAAACGTCGGCGTAAGCTTTGTCCGCAGGTTCCTCCATCTTTGACCACCGATGAGAAACAAATTGCCACTTAAAGGATCATCCGTTTCATTACAGTATAATCCGCGCTCTACAAAATGACTGAAGTCTTTCTGCATGATATTTTTTATTACTTCTGGTGCGATGGGTACGTAGTTCGGGGATGCAATAAAGTAAATCCCTGCGTGTTTGGCACCGCGTTCTTTAAACGTTTTATACACCAAAGCAAACCATTCACCGTGGGAAAATTTTCGATTGAAAGGGTTTTCTACATTTCCAAGGGGGAAACTAGGCGGTAACTGTGGAACATTCCTTCTTTTCCAATACGAATACATCCATTTGAAGTAAATAGTTGTAACTATGACAAATAGGGTCAGAAAAACGCTCACTACAAACGCCATTGTACACTCGCGTCACAAATCACATTCACAAGTTCAATACCATGGGATTTCAAATTTAAAGTGGCCGTAAGTTGCAAGTATTGTCCACTCGAAGGTAACGTAGTGACGTTAAGTACTATCTGAAAGCGCTACTCAATCAGTTTATCAACGTTATCGCATTATAGTTAAGACCACTCCATACGTAAAGTGCAACAAATTATTTTCTTTATCATGTTTCTATTTTTTGCTAGGAGCTTACATAACAATAATAGGTAATATCATTGACTAATAATTAGCAATGGTAATATCGACTCATGTTCATTACAAGTGGATCAGTGGATTTAGGTCAGAACATTAGTTTATCTCCTGTTTGTGTAACGTGATGATCTGAACCTGAATCGTGTCCAAATATGCGAACGTTTTTCCAAAGAAATTGAGGTGAATGCTAAAAGGTTTCTAGTGTAGGAATTTCTAAGTGAATTTCCGAAAAAAAAACTGAAAAATCTATTGTAGGAATTTTAAATTTTCGCATCGGAGATCCATTCACAAAATCGGAATAAATGCAAGTGCCATCACGTTATTCTTCAAAAAAATTAACAAAGTCCAAACGATTAGATTTTAACACCCAATCTACTTTTCTAACATTTTTATTTTACAAATTACTACTTGGTGTGCCCAAAGTAACATGAAACTCCGAAATTTACTAGGTTCGTAAACCCACTTAGCAAATTCTAATAATTTCTTTTTTTTCTTCTTCTTCTGTTCTTCTTCTTCTTCTGCTTCCGATTCCGGTTCTGCATTCCGCTTCCGCTTCTGCTTCTGTTTCTGCTTTGGAGTAGTATTTCTCTAAGTATATGTTTTTTCCTCTCAGTCTTCTTTCAATATCTCCATCTTTCTCTTTTCCAAATTCCACTTGTACGGGTCTGGTTTTTCCTGTACGGTATTTACCCAACCTTCTTGTTTCTACTGTTTCTTTTTCCATTTCAATTTTTATTCCCATGTCCCTTATGACCACTCTTATTTTTTTTATGGTTGCAGCTCACTCTCCTCTTCTTGGTTTTCTAATCCGTATTATGCTATTTTTCTTGATTTCTCTATATTAATTTCTTCTCTCAGCCTCTCGAGTTGTGTATTCTTGTGCTGTCGACCTCTTCCGCGCAAGTGTGCACTTGTGCAGTTCCGCTGTCAATAAGTGCTATCCAGTCCGTATGTTAGATGTCGCCTGCTGTTATCCCCATCCACTGAAATCAAATCCCTTTTATTCTTTACCAGAGGTCACTAACCGACCAGAAATTCATTCTGGAGGTTCGTTCCAGAACCGATTTATTCCTATATATTCCCGACCAGATACCAGAATTTCTTTTTCGTTTATTTTCCAGTAGCCCATTATTAAATTCTCACCAGACCAGCGGATTTCACGTTACATAATACTGCATTCACATTTTGGGTTTGTGCATTTGGTGGATAGACGTGACTCAAAGGCAATTGTGATCGTCCTCCGTGATTGTCGAAAGATTCAACTGGCGCTTGATAAGGGGTCATTTGAATCGTTTGGTAGATTCCATTTAAGGTACGTATGCCACACTAATTCTACCTGGCCTTGTTGGGAATGGGTTTTTTCGCCATTCCGTTTTAAGGAAAACCAAAATCCGTGATATACACGCCTGTGTTGAGGTACCGATAACGGAAAGCATCGACGTCGACGGTGCAACAGGATACCCCATGCTGACCCCCCGATACAATATCAGTTGCCTGCATTGTATGTCGTATTTTTTAAGGCCTGTATTCATACGAACGATTTCGGCCGAATGGATTCGTCCGAATTCTCTCAAATTTCTTCGACGTTAATATTTCTGCCCAGTCGTTTAATTTAGCATGCGTATACGTAGTATACAGTCATTGCCAATACTTTACAGGAATGACACTGAATTCATGCTCATGGATTTTAAATATCGTCCTTCATTTCTAGCATATACAGTGATATTCATGTAGAAGTAGACATAGGGATTTCCTATGTCTACTTTTACATGATAAAAAATCTTCTGAAAGACGCCTAATTTTATGCAACCTAACTACCTACAACAAAAGAGGATCGCTTTGACTTCCCTATTCTTATTTCGGTTCGTGTGCGATGTAAGTATTCAACTAAAGAAAAAGTTGATATTTCCAATTGGTATAGTGCCGATAACAGTTCAAGGAGCTTAAGAGATTTATTTTCTGTGAAGCTAAAGCAACAATATTCAAATTAATAATTAATATGACAGCCAGATCTTTATTTGTTTCAAGAAGTTATTTTGGTTGCATAAAATTAGGCGTCTTTCAGGAGACTTTTTATCATGTAAAAGTAGACATAGGAAATTCCTATAGGAAATCCCGAGGGAAATCCCTATGTCCACTTCTACATGAATATCACTGTAAACTGTACCTACGTATGCCAAGATGCGGCTCCATTTATATAATACAAAAATCTTCAAAATCTGAATACAAAACTGCAGTCTTCATTAGAGACTAAGAGAGTGTAGACCTTGTTAAGTTCACTTTGGGCACAAAATTACCTTGAGCTAAACACACGGTAAGCTGAGGCAAAGTAAAGATGGGTGTGGGTGAATATTGGGGTTCTTGTATACTAGTCAAAATAAGCAAAAATAAAAATGTAGTAATAGTAAACCGGATAGGGGCCACTTAGTCTTTAGTCACTTTCCAGAGAGAGGAAAGAATGCTTACCAAAAGAGGGAAAAAAGACAGACTGAGAGATCTTTGTTCTGGAAAAGCTAAAGAAATAAAATATTTGATAGGGATTGAACATAAACAATAATTGACGTGACGTGATTTAATGAATGATCGCAAAATTTTACAAATAGGACACTATATTATACTTACAGCTCTGCAATGTCAACATTTAAAGTTAAACGAGTCGAAAAATCAAAAGGGCGCGTTCAGCCTAATCTGTAGACTGTATAGATAACAACATAAACAAACAAATAAAAGGTGTAATGAATAGGGCGGCATATAAAATATTGCGTAGGCAATGCGAAGGTCTGAAACTCGGCAATCGGATATAAAAACACTCGATAAGAATCAATCATTCGAATGACTTTGCACTATTAAAAGAAACATTTTGATCGACCATGGATTATCCTTACAAAATCTGTAAAAAAGCATAAACGTGACTTTAAATGCAAGAAAACCATTTTACCTTAGTCACCTTATTTCAGAGTCGGAATTACGAGTTTATTATTCAAAGGGGAAATAATGTTAATCAAAATCGATTCAATATCGTCATATTTATTCGAATAAGATCAACCGTTCTGGCTAAAGGAACGTGCTGCAATTCATCTAGTACACGTAAGCAATTATACGCGTTGGAGCTCCTGTTCCTTCTTCGATAAGCATAGGTGTCACGGATAGGCGAAAACCTCTAGCTGAAAAAGTAAGTAACTGCAAAAATTGTGATCCATCAATTTTGTCATACCGGGAAGCTCTCGACCGGGAATTTTGACATTTTCCAAATTGAACATTTTATTTGGCAAAAGTATTCTATGCGCGACAGTACTGTTATTAGGATCAATGCTGGCAGTGTCAATTCCGACTCCTATAACCTTCCGACTGTCTCTAATCCAAACAGCCGCTTCTGCGCTGATACCTTAAAACGACAATCGGTACCTATAGCCTTTTTACGGAACCATACCAGGAAATTTGTACTCCGCCGGAGATTCACCTCCCAAATACGCTAGCGTGTTATTGTAATATTGGCGACCCCAATTAAAGTATACTAGCATTATGGAGCGATACGGTATGGGACCGTGACGCCTCTGCCACTCCAATAAGTGGCGCACTTCCAATCGGGCCCCACTGCCGTGTTCCATGGTTTCGTGCGATAAATCGATCTTAAAGCCTAAAAAGCGCTTAGTAGAGGTTTTTATCTTCAACGTTACACACCGGGAGCTGTTAAATACGAAAGAGGTATTTGGCCAACTTTCCAACCATCTTCAACAAAATGGTATGGTGCGTCCATGTGGGTTCCTGCATGTTCCGCCGAAGCATACTCGTTCATGGCAAGCCTTTGAGAAAATATTTATCGCTAAGAGCGGGGGTTCCATGGCGCCGTTAACTCTATCCGACAGAGTTAGCATAGCAAGAGTTATCTGTCAGATAAGTTTAACTGACACATGAAAAACCGGCCCAATGTCCAATATCCCAAAAAAAATCTTACCATGGACTCTCAACGACACTACTTTTTGTAAATTCA
The DNA here is from genome assembly GCF_008802855.1 of Photinus pyralis. Lineage (NCBI taxonomy): Eukaryota > Metazoa > Arthropoda > Insecta > Coleoptera > Lampyridae > Photinus > Photinus pyralis. Next base: position 33,280,268 of record NW_022170819.1, on the reverse strand, counting down.
AAGCGTTGCGCACCTCCCCAACTAATAGTTTTGCTGTTAAACGGCCATGTTAGGTCTATTGTTTTATTGTAACTGTCGCAGTTAGTAATTGACTTGAAGAAAACTATGGAAAACGTAACAAACAGGTGCGTCTTCATTTCGACAATAACACATTTTGATAACAAAAAATGATAGTTAGGTTTTGGTTATCACTATCATCTTAGCAACAAGTTTAAACAAGACGAAATGTGAGCACAAGTTCTGATTTATTATACAGTTGTCGACTATCTAGGTAATGCAAATATGGAGTTGCGAATCATCACCAACGTCGCAGGATTTAAAAATGAAATCCTTGAAAATAAATTATTTAGGTGGGTATCTACTTGCGTAAGGAACCTTACATCTAATGCAAACAGTTAATTATTGTGACGCGTATCATACAAGTTTATCTGAGCTTGAAATCTTGACTTCCCACAACTTCTAATTAAAAATTCCTAACGGAAATTCTAACTTTTGGAACTGTTCCGACTTCGAACGACAAATTCCGATTTTGAACGTGAATTTCCACTTTTGAACTTAGAATTCCAATTTTGAACGTGGTAAGTCGGACTATTTAATATGCTGTTTCGGCCCTAATTTCGGATTTCAAAATTTGGACCCCTCCCTTAACGATTAAATACGCCTAACTATCAAGATTGCACAGAAAAAAATACATTAGAGAACGAGCTCGTGATGAAAGTAAGTTAAAACGAAGCAGTAATTTGATCTCTTCTCACCAGTTACCCACAAGACAGGGGTTAGAACCGAAACCGAAAAGAACCGGTACCGGAAACGGAAACGATTGCATCTGGTAGTGATTAACACACTGAAAGTAATTTAAGTTAAAATTGCGGCGATTGAAAAGGTAAATTTATAAGTAAACTCCTTAAGAGAAAGAACAACGCGATTACATTAGGAAAACTGATATTTTGTAGACAAAACTTACCTTCGGTGAAGGCGTGGATAACGAAATAAGAAAGCACAACGACTAAACACAAAAGCATTGGTGTAATTTCTCTTTCAAACAGGACCGAAGAGAGAGGTTTCGGGTTTGATATTCAAGGGGCGTTACTAGTTTGAAGCGAGATTTTAGCAGGCATTATTTTTTGCAGTAAGTACATTGTACTTGGATTAAATGGAATATTGGTCTCTACTAACCACTTTCGAAAATAGGATTTTAGGATTATGACATTTTTACCACATTTTGAAAGAATGTTCTCAAACGTCAAAAGCGAATAACTCGAGAACGAAGCGTCGAAGGAAGGTACATGCAAAAGGAAAATATCTGTTCTCAATGCTCAGAACGAAAACGAGTGTATAGCAGAACTGCAGCATAATAAATAATAAGCAAATTTCTTTTGCGCATGCGCAAATCGATCCGACTGACAACACGCAAAACAATAATTGTTGCGCATGCCCAGACCCTCATTCGTTATTTGTGAACCAATTCTTCTAAAATTTTAGAGTAGGATTTTTCTTATAAACTGAAATTGAAGTAGCAGGTCAAAAATGGATTGCGCATATGCAACTCGAACTTTCTTATTTGTGGTCGGCTTTTACGACATTGTAATAGAAGTTGGACCTTACAAATGGGAAATGAATGCAAGTGGAAATGGGCCTTTTGTAAATCATTTACGATTACTGTTTTAACTTCTTATCGTTATATCAATTTGAATTTATTTATTTCTTTTTTTAATAATGTCGAATTGCAGAACATTGCGGGGGGGGGGGGGCAAACATCAGCGACCATGCAGTCTGAAAGGTCCCTCCCATGCAAAATTGTGTACGAATTAATGCAAAGTAGTGGGTTTTTTAAGTGACCCTGAAACCTATTTATTTAATCAATCAAGTAATTAGTAATGTATTTTTGGAAGAAAAGTTTTGAAAAAAAATTTTAAAAAAGTGGCGGAGGATTTCTACTGAGCAACTCAGAGATACTTGACTCGATTAAGAAAACCATAGCCATACATCATTAATATTTTATTTAAAAAATAATGAAGAACTAGAACATACAAAAGTTACAAAACTGTTGTTCTTATTTATTGCACTATTGAGCATTGTAAAGAAAAGCAAGTATAAAAAATTAAATATATCCAAAAATTTTCCGCCTTTCCGCAGTTTTTCTGGGAAATTCTTTCAATATATCCTTTACTTCTACACTTTTTGTAATTTCTGCATCCACATGCAGTAGAAGATTTGTTATTTTGGGCGATTTATCTACTCATTCTTAGAGGGGGCGCGGCCCCCCTGTGTAAAAACTGAGGGGACGACTCGCCCCCTCTGCCCCATACTTCCGACGTCGCTGCTACCACGCAATTGTAGGTGTGTCTGTAGGCAATGGTAGTGCACGTTTTTAGGGGAATTTTTCGAAAGAAAAAAAATCCCTTTAATTGATGGTTTAGTCCGCCTGTTCCTCGTGTAACTCGAAAACGAAAAGAGACAGCGATGTCAAACCTTCGCCAATCGATTTCTACGAGTTCAAGGATCAGTGCTATTGAATATGAGCCGGATCAAAATCTGGTTTCCGAATACAAGCGGAGTGACAAACAATTGCTCTACTGAAAATCGCATGCGATTCTTCGTATCTTGCTGTACGTGCGTTTTTGAATACATGAACGTAAACGCCTACAAAAAGGTCCGTCTGTAGGGTCCTTAAGCTGTGGGGTAGCATGCCCAAATGGTGCCTAGGGCAAGCATTAAAATTGCGCCCCCTTAACATAAAACAAGATACGAAGAATCGCATACGATTTTCAGTAGGGGAATTTCTTGTGCACCGCTTCAACATATTTAAAACAGCTCGCATTCGGAAACACGACTTTTAATCCGGCTTATATTCACTAGCATTGATCCTTGAACTCATAGAAATCGATTGACGAAGGTTTGACATCGCTGTCTCTTTTCGTTCTCGAGTAAGACCTAAAGACGCATAGCAAGCTTTTCCACGGTCCGTATAGTAAACGGTTGCCTCACTCGCTGCAATTTGTAGGCGCGGAGGGAGAGGGGAACTTACCGCTTATGACGTACTCTAGCCACCTGTCGTAGAGTTTCTGACGTTTCTGTAAGCTTGACGTTTGTACAATTGCCATCGTGCGCACTGCACAAGTGTATTGTATGCGTCTCTCACCCTCATTTGCCACGTTTTTTTTTATTATTGTGTTAATTTTCTTTCAAGATATTTAATTATTGGTTACCTACAAGTATAAATTAACCTGGTAGCGTACACTATATGTGTGTACCCACGAATCTTGTGCTTCATTTTAGACTGTTCATGATCAAAATATTACTTGAAAGGTGCTTTTGCTGTTTCCTTTAGGTAAGTTCGCGACTCAAGAATACACATAGGAGGAGTTCAGTCACAAACACACGTACAGACGAATTTTATATACAAAGATAATTATGCATGTGAATGCATAAGTATGCATATAAATCCTTTCATTCCATAAGTAAAACGGTGATTTTATTAGTACCTAAACATATACCAAACGTCGACGATCCTACATATGCACTGGCCAATGTGGTAACGTCCAAATTAAGTTTTTTTTTTGCTTTTAGAATTATTACCAAATGCATGTAGTACATGCGGATTGCGTGTGGGAGGGGCTTATTGCGGGCTCAAGTACGTCACAACGGCAGAGCGTTTTATTGGTTGGATGGAAGTGAGGCAACCGTTTAGTATACGGACCGTGAGTTTTTCTTTCGAAAAATTCCCCTCAAAAGATGATACAATTTTGGCAGTTGCACTAACTCTGAGGTGACGCTTCGATGATCCTGGAAAGGGCATTACAGCCGGTGCTTGCGTTCACTCTTTTTGGAGTAACGGCCCACATAGCACACAGGTGTACTATGTACGCACATAACACGTAATGCATGAACTTAACAAATGTACACTTTACATGGACACACGTACGATGTACTATGGACGTAGTCCGTTTGTCAAAACATTGTATCTATACTCTACGTACACTATTTACGTCCAGGGTACGTACACTATTGTACGTACACTGTAGATATTATTTTATAAATTGTACGTACATCAGAAGTACATTCAAAAACACAAATAAACATTACTACGACAGAACATGTTTATACAGCATTGCTGTGAAACACGTTCCGAATATTAAAGTTTGTTTGTAGTTTGCCCGATGAAGGTATTGATGATATATCTGAAAACAAGAAAAATGTAAAGAAATAAATGTATCTTTCAGGGTTGCTGAGGGAAATTAAATAAAAACAATGAACTACAGCTACACACACACATAGAAAACTGTACTACGTATCAAAAGTTCATTCTACTTTAGGTTACTAAATGATTCTCTTGCTCAATACTTACTATTATAATGCTGACAAACTTTCGGTACAGTATAAAATGCGGGAAATTAATCAACACACAAGATGGCTGCGATCACGTATTCGTTAAAATGGTAAAACGTGATTGGTAGTGGTTCGGCAGCGGGCAGACGTTGTAAGAATCGAAGGGTGCACTTAATCTGCCAATTAAAATTAAATTTATGACGCTTTCACTAAAAATGTACGTATCATGGACATACATATTTAACGTACATAATACATACTGAGTTGTACCAAAGAGTATATAACGTATGCTCTTTGGTTGTACTTAGGTAACTTACTGTAGGTAACTTAACTAAAATGGACAAAAAAAATACGCCCAATGGATGAAGTGTGCTATATGGAGGGGGGGGGGGAGAGGGCTAGGAGACTAGGAGTTTCGTGTCAGCGACGTTTATTGACAGAACTGTCACGCTATTTAAACAGTGCGAGCTCCAGATGTCATGCAATAGAACTCGACTGAATTTTATGGTCATCGTGTTTCATTCCTCCGACATCCCTGACTACAGAAGCAATCGGTCGGTTGGGAATAATTAAAGCAGAAAAATAAACTACACGCAAAGTGTCGTATTCGAACCAACAAGTGCATGCTTCATCGAGCCACCACTCATTCCATGAGATTCTTTGATTTTTAATTTTAATAATTAGCGATTTTGGGGCCCCTTTTTTAACGCCACCCAAGGCACGTGCGTTGCCTGCCTTACCTTAGATACGCCTCTGCTTTTAAGAGCAACTTGCTTCCAGATACTTCACACCGTAAATGATGTGGATTGTTGGTTGCGTATAGACAGGCGTATGTAGCTGTTACTTTTTCACACAAAATTGTATGTAATGCCACACATGATATACGTAATATCACAGATTTAAATATACCATTGAATAAATATACTAAAATATGTGGTCATATCTGTGTTAATGGTGACACAGCTATAAGTTACGACCCTTTGTGACCCAAATTTCTAATTCAAATCATTTTTACCAGCAGCTCCTGTGTAGTGTATCCCCGAAGGGAGACTGATGGTTGCTGTGTTCGGTGGTTAGGTAATTATTAAAAACATAAAATATTGACAATTCCAATTTCAAATTCCGTCTTTAGGCATATTTGTATTTGTACAGAAGTTTGTTACCGTCAGATGATTTCATTCGACAAATGCATAGTATAAATCGGGTAGTTTTCTCAATTTTTTAACTCTTGAACTAAGAACTACACAGAAAACCTTTGAGAGAAATACCGAAATACGTAATACTAAATGAAGGCAATATAGAACCGAATTGGCGTAATGGGATGATTTCACACTTAAGCGAGTGGATGAGTGGTAGACTAAATCACACCCGAACATACAAACGATTCAGAAATAGAAGCGATTTGAATTTCAGTTCCAAAAACATTTTGGTCTTACCCAGCAGTCCTTAAATTTGTTTTTACAAAGTAGGCACTTGCTTGTGTAACGGGAACCCTTTAACGTATTTTCTTTACTTTCATTTTTTTTAATTTTTTGAGATTTATATTGGTATTTCGTAGTGTTCTTCTGCAATTTACTCGTGTAGGGGAGGAAAAGAATAACCTTACGAAGGGAGGCTCTCTTATTTGATGTTTCGATGTTTGTGTGTGCGAGTGGTTCAACTTATCTCCACTCCACTATCTCCACCTAATACAGTTCGTCCGTTCGCTGTATCTGTTGCCTACTCGTTTCGTGCGGATTGCAGTTCTTCGCATCTTAGCAATGCGAGATATTTAGGGGCCCTCTCATTAACATTTCCTCTATTTAAAATATGTTTTGCTTTTGATTTTCACATGAATACTTGCTATTGGCATTCTCACATGTACTTTTCGTGTTAAATTAATTTAAATGGACATGCCATTTATTATTTGATGAGTTGTGTTAGCTCAATTGATCGTACAGGTATTTTGATGTGTTTTTGTACTGAATCTATTTATCAGGTTTTCCACTGCATTTATGATGTCTTGTGTATTTTGTTTTTACGAACTTGTTTAATTGCATTTGATTTGATTATCTGCTTTTTATCATACAATGATGTTGTATTTATGTGTATTTTCTCTTACATTTTATTGCTGTAGGCTGTAGGTGCTTTATGGTGTGGCCGATGCCGGGGTTTTTGTCCCGTAGAAGGTTTCCCTGGTATGATTCTGTTCTGTCTTTTATTTAATTCCCTTCCCGATTGTGTCTCACGTCCCAACACATACAAGAACCGTTTACACAACGTAGGAGTTCATTCGTGCCACCCATATCGAGCCGACTGCCATCCAAATTCAAAACTGCTGCGAAACGTCCATCGTTTCGACTTGAAATGTAGGTGGCTTTGCTTGTAGTTTTTTCCCAGAGTTGCCAACGGTAAGTATAGGGTAAGTCAACGTTTTCACTGTCGGCTTGATAAACCCCTAGGATCATTACAGGTGCCAGTGAAGTGAGATGGAGTGAATGTAGTGGATGACTATTATACTGGAACAAGAAATGGAGCGGGATTTATGGTTAATAAGAAGGTACAGTCAAGCGTTAACAAAGCAATAAACGACTTTGATAGAATCATAGCAAGGAATAGATGCAATACCAAAAACAGTACTAGTCATGCAGGAATACATGCCGACAAGTGGTCATGACGATGAAGAAATAGAAGAACACTGTACGAAAGAATTAGAGAAATAATTACTAAGGAAGGACAGAGATACTGTAAGATTGTGATGGGGATGTCAGCGTGGGAAAGGAAGAGGTTACGGGAGTGAAAAGAGAAATAAAAGCGTGGGACGGAACACCAAATACGGAAGAAAGTGTGGAGAAACATTGGAAGATGATAAAGGAAGATGTAATAAAAATTGGCAAAGAGTGCACTGGTTTCAGTAAGGAGCCAAGAATAAAGAAACCTTGGATAAGAACAAACAAAATGGAGGAAAGCTAAACATCTAAGGACAAGAAAACATTGTACAGAAAACTTAACACTGAACTAAGAAAAGAAAGGAATAATGCAAGAACAGCATGGTTTGAAACGAAATGGAGCGAAATCGAAGAACTAGAGGAATTAGTGTCCACATGGTTTAGTATATAATAAAGTGAAGAAAAATACGCTAACTAGGGAGAAAGAAGATGGAACTATATGGCAGGGATAGGAATAGAAAATAAGGATGGCAAGTTTGTGAAAGAAGAAAGTGAAGTAATGGGTGGATGGAAAGAACGTATGGAGGAATTACAGCTGACAGTGGAAAGCATAAGTAGAGAATGACAATGGAAGTAATGGCAGCCATAAAAGAAATGAAGGAAGGGACCTGAGTAGTTACCGTTTTCAAAATTCAGAAACTCGCAAAGTGTAAAACGTAGGTATATGGGATGAGACATAATGTACCGTAACAAACATAATTGGATTCGCTGTACAGATGTTTAATTAGAATTTGATTAACGCATTAAAGTGATTCAATAGCAGTTTTTAATAGGCGCTACGGTATCGCAGTCAAACAATTGGAATGGTACCCATACGAATATCATAAAAGAGAGGAACGCACAGGTGGATTACAGTTAAACAACTCTTTTGGGCTCAGGTGCCACCTGGTACAGGTGTTAAACACGGCGCATCTGCCAATAGCCGCCAAGCCAAATGCTCGAATGTTGCGCATCTGCTAAATTTAATGTGACATTATCCGTGGTTATCGCAATATGTTTGTACATTCGATACAATCAATCTGTTTAATAAAGAACTACGGAAATTATATAATCGAATGCAAATTTGCGCGTCTGGACTTGTACATGCAGGGGGATGATAACGTTCGGATAAAGACCAGATGAAATTGTTACCCTAATTTCGAAAGTCATATTTTAATAATAATATTATGTCGCACGTGCCCGCTCTGCCATCTGACGCTGTTGTAGCTCGAATTTAATAAATGCTACCGCGTTTTCCTTTTTAACGATTAACATATAATTCCAATTATGGGCCGCATGCGGGAAGGGTATTATTTAAAAAAAAAACGTATGATCATCTTACGCCTTCAGGGCAAAGCTAGACAAGGTGGAAGGAAATAAACGTGTACCATCGGCAAAGCTTCATGTTCTGAAAAAATAAAGTTGGCGTGAAACAAATGATGTTTAATTGCGAATGACAATGGCGCAATTAAAATTTAAGTACCTCTGTCATATTGTCATATTTCAACTTTGCTCTAGAAATTAGAAGATGCAAGGGTCCATTCAAAAATTCATATCTCTTAAACCGTTCAAGATTGCTTTTTTATTTAATCGAATCTTTAAAGTCTAAAGAATTTGTTGAGTGACCGCCGAAAGCCGTAAAAAAGATTCGAAGACTGCCGCGATTTTTTAAAAGTTAGCAATTAAAAAGTGTCAAAAACTTCTATTTCTGGTGACAGAAAAGCATGAAAATTTAAATTTTAGAGCCAGCATTTATTTTGACAAATTATTTTTAAGTTACACACCCGACTTGCATTACAATAGACTATAAATTTACTGGGTTCATATACACACGTGGATTTAAAGATGGCTGACAAATTTGAATCCAGAACAAGCCCATGCTTCAAGTTCCTCTCAATTTTGTTTATTTACTGGAATGATTCAAGGTTCCCCAATATGGATGTGCTCAAAATTACCCTGTCAACTTAGGGTTTTGTACCAATTAAAACCGGTTGCCGTTTTATTTATACTATTATTTGCACCTCGGTCCTCGTATAAACAAATTAGGTGTACAACTTGATTGATGAACTGGTTTTGCCACTGCAAAAATAACCCAATGGAACGTGTTGCACTTTGGACCCCAACGCTTTCGTGGTAAAAATTTAAATGCGAGCACTTTAATCCCATCGTGCAATGGCAAATATTCACGTGCGGGTTACGAACGTAACTTATTCGCACTGTATTTTCAATTGAACATAAACCCGCCGTCCATTAGTTTTCTACGCGATGAAGTTTCTTCTTTTCTTGCATAAAAAACGCCTTTTATGTTTTGTTGAAAAGGGCAGCTCAGTAATGCCTAAAGTACCTGCGATAATAACTTCGTGGCACAATTTTTCGGTTGCGCGGCTGACGATTCTTTTATACACTGTTGTTATACGGCGGCGTACAGAAATCACATACTACGCGATCTACAAATGTTCACTTTTTCGTTTCGCAGTTTGGCTCGAAGGTCTAGCTACGAATATAATACGTGATCGAAAAAAATGCAGCGCTCGACCTGCATAGATTCTCTTGCAAGGTTTGAATAAGAATGCCGCTCTCCCACCAAATTTTTCATAGTTCATTCGCCGATTTAGTGAAGATTGCCCCTCTCGTGCTCCGTAGCCAGTTTTTAGAACCGATAACCCTGAAGAGTTTCGACTCTTATCTTCTTGAACACTCGTTTCTTATTACTTGCTTTGTTTTTTCGAATATAAGTTCAGTTCTTTGAAGCGATACATGTACAAAATTTCCTATACCGACATACTTGTAGAATTCCTCAAAATCTTTCAAAACCACCGCCAATCATAATTACCTAGACTTGGTAATGCCAGGTTCGATAGAACTCGTCACGCGTTCCCTCTACACCCGTACCCAAGACTGCTTCGATCTTTCCATTTGTCCCAATCATTTAGCCGTATGGAAGCCTTCTGGGCTCCCGCCTCCACAGTTAAGTGCAACGACTTTAGTCCTACAAGTGCCTCCATGGCGGTTTTCATGATTCCAGTGAGTTCCCAAACAGATCGACATCTTTGTAGTTGTTCTGCGTATGACAGGCGACCATAGAAGTCCACTGTATCATATTATTGGCTTTATCATGTGTAAAGCCAACATATCAGCCCAGGATTCAATATCCGTGTAGAGTTTCAAGCCCTCTACATGACCATAGGCCTATTACCTCAATGTGCCCTTTCCAGGTCAGAGGAGAGTCTACGATGACACTCGAATTTGACCTGGTCAGATTTCAAGATCCATCAGGTTTCGCTGTTCCTCTACTTGTCAATGAATCAACCTCCGTCTTTTCCGCGAAAGCCATGTATGCTTGCACCACCTATCCACCTGTTCAGGAATCAACACTTTCCACTTGATAATGATCTTGAGATCTTTCACGTATCCCTGTGTATGTTCTCCTATCCGTAACCAGCACCGTTATATATCGTCGACATAAGCCACCAGGTCCTCCTCTCTGGGAACCGGCAGCGCCAACACCGCATTCCACAGTAGGAGCCCCAAACCCCGCCCCCTTCCATTGATCTCAAAGGCGTACGCCGCCCCCCGACGGTAATCTTGCCTCTACCTTCCTTTCGATAAGATAGCTAGTCCCCTTTTCCTCCATTATAACATAGACGGGGACCGTGTTGAAGGCATTGCTGACGTTCAGGGAGGTCACTACTGCCACCTCTCTGGTTCTCCACGTTCCTAACCAGGGTCCTTACGAATAGCTTTCCTAAGTGCCTCACGAGAGCTATCGGCCTCACCGCTCCCGGCTCCTTTTCCGGTATTAGAACCACTGACGCCTTTTTCCACCACCCCGCCGGGTAGGTCCCCGTGGCCATCGACGAATTGAAAGCGGTATTATTGCCCTCGGGGCCTCCCTCGTAACTCCGGCGGGAAGCTGTCCATTCCCGGCGCCTTCTTGTTTGGAATTTTCTGGGCGGCGTCTATCAGCGCTTCCAGATAGAGGCCGTGCCATCTGCAAACCCGTATATAGCACGGTCATGCCTTGGACTATAATAGGTACATACACTAAAACGCGCACTGGCGGTCTTTTGCCATATAAACGTAACGCGCCGAGAGAGACAGAATGCTTTTTGTCACTGGCACGTGAGGATGTTTCTGTCACAGTCACTAAATACGTTGCGACATGCATGCCCCTACTCGCAAGAGAGAGTAGTACCCCTTGTGGCCGTCTCTCTCGGATCGGACTGGCGCGGCGGACGGAGTCTATAAGTATACATAGTTCAGTGCCTTGGTTACCCTAGGAACGCGCCTCTAAACATTCAGAGAAGGGCCTGATGAAGCGAACGGTCCCTTTCCAGCCAGCCCAAGCTCCACTAGCCCTGCAGATTCCGATGGAACAATGACTACCCTTGAGTCGCGCCGAAGCGACTTTCCTATAGATACGTGGCGCACCCGCAATTTCGGGTGCTTCAGAACCCTTCGACATGAGACGCTTGGTTCCCGACGTTCATGACGTTCCCCTAATCCACCGGTCCCGACACTGCCTTGGGCTTTTTCCACGAGAACGGTGTCTAAAACCAAAAAAGTACACGGTCGGGAGTTATGGATGAAGTTTGCGAAATTGAGGTGCTCGGTGAATATGCAGCAAATCCAATGTCATCAAAACCAACGGTCGCAAAATTCACTAATGTATCTACTGGGCGTATTAAAAAGGCCGGGTGTATAGCGTTATACGGACCCCGAGCTCATCATACTTAAGTGTTTTCAACAACAAAAATTTGCGGAAGAAGCCCTACATTTTCCACAATGTTAATAAAAAGATCACTTACTTTCATCGAAATGTGAGATTATGTTGTGACACCTTAATTTTTTGTAAGAGGTTAACTTCTTCGTTTACTAAATTGAAACATTCTGATAAGAAGAAACGTATTGCGAAAAGCGAGCCTGGTTCGAACTTAAGAGAGGTCGTTGCGTTTATAAAATAGGTCCCCTTTGAAGAATTTGGATGCGTTAAGCTACTTTTCGCGAGCTGTCACGTACTACGTACGTTAGGTACGCGAACTTTAATTCTTAGATAAGTTACGAGTGTGAGCCAATAGCAATTTTGAAGGGACAATTTATTTATTTCCCGTTGACCAGTAGCTTTAAAACATGCTGTAGAAGACCAGTCAAAATTCAAATCATGCTCATGTAGTTTTAGGTACAGCGCTAAATAAAGCAAGCGCAAACATTTTCAAAAATTAATTTTAAATATTTCGTTTATAGTCGAGGCTATATAATATTTTTAGCGCATTTTTGCAAATTTATTTGTAAAAAGTAGCTTTTAATCTCACTTTGGCTGGCTGGCTGGCTGGCTGGCAGCAAATGTGGGCTCTTGTAGAAAGGCAACGGGTGTACGTGTATCTACAGGGCCGTGAAATTTGTCAACCTTAGGGACATGGCTACATGATGTGGGGTTGGCGACATCTGGGCGTCATCCTCGAGCGTAGTAAACTAACGTGAAGGTTTTTCAGTTTTTTCCTATCTTCTACTACAGTTTTGGTCCGATTCTTTTGAAATTGGTGTCGTCGAAAAGATGTTGTAAACGCGCACAACTCCTGCGTGGCGGAATTTTGTTTTTTGTCATAGGGGCGAAATTAACGACCTTTTGCGAGGCGCGCGCGCGCGTCTTCGAGAAGTAGTCAGGCGACTTTTACCTTCCGTTGCGAACTCACGCGGTTTAACGTTTCGTGAATCTCGAATCTCTGTCTCTCTTTCTCGTGTCGCCAATAGAAGTGAATTGCGAGTGAACGGGACGTCGGAAGTGGGTACCGTAAAAGTGAATGTGGTAGCCCGCGACACTATCTCACTGATGGTGGAGTCAAATCTTCAAACGCGAATTGCGGGTGAACGGGACGTCGGAAGTGGGTACCGTCAAAGGGAATGTGGTAGCCCCCGACACGATCTTCCTGATGGTGGAGTCAAATCTTCAAACGCGAATTGCGGGTGAACGGGACGTCGGAAGGGGGTACCGTCAAAGGAATGTGGTAGCCCCCGACACGATCTTCCTGATGGTGGAGTCAAATCTTCAAACGCGAATTGCGGGTGAACGGGACGTCGGAAGGGGGTACCGTCAAAGGAAATGTGGTAGCCCCCGACACGATTTTCCTGATGGTGGAGTCAAATCTTCAAACGCGAATTGCTGGTGAACGGGACGTCGGAAGGAGTACCGTCAAAGGGAATGTGGTAGCCCCCGACACGATCTTCCTGATGGTGGAGTCAAATCTTCAAACGCGAATTGCGGGTGAACGGGGCATCGGAAGTGGGTACCGTAAAAGGGAATGTGGTAGCCCGCGACACGATCTCACTGATGGTGGTGTCAAATCTTCAATCGCGAATTGCGGGCGAACGGGACGTCGGAAGGGGGTACCGTCAAAGGAAATGTGGTAGCCCCCGACACGATCTTCCTGATGGTGGAGTCCAATCTTCAAAAAACGCGAAGTGCGAGTGAACGGGACGTCGGAAGGGGGTACCGTCAACGGGAATGTGGTAGCCCCCGAAACGATCTTCCTGATGGTGGAGTCAAATCTTCAAACGCGAATTGCGGGTGAACGGGACGTCGGAAGGGGGTACCGTCAAAGGAAATGTGGTAGCCCCCGACACGATTTTCCTGATGGTGGAGTCAAATCTTCAAACGCGAATTGCTGGTGAGCGGGACGTCGGAAGGAGGTACCGTCAAAGGGAATGTGGTAGCCCCCGACACGATCTTCCTGATGGTGGAGTCAAATCTTCAAACGCGAATTGCGGGTGAACGGGACGTCGGAAGGGGGTACCGTAAAAGGGAATGTGGTAGCCCGCGACACGATCTCACTGATGGTGGTGTCAAATCTTCAATCGCGAATTGCGGGCGAACGGGACGTCGGAAGGGGGTACCGTCAAAGGAAATGTGGTAGCCCCCGACACGATCTTCCTGATGGTGGAGTCAAATCTTCAAACGCGAATTGCGGGTGAACCGAACGTCGGAAGTGGGTACCGTCAAAGGGAATGTGGTAGCCCCCGACACGATCTTCCTGATGGTGGAGTCAAATCTTTAAAAGCGAATTGCGGGTGCACGAGGAAAGTGGGAAGCGGTTAGTGAATGTAGTAGCCTTCGACAAGATCTGTTATTGATGGTTGAATCGAAAGTGGCTAATAGAATACTGATCTGCCACACAAAAATGCGCTGAAGTCCCTTCGATCTCAAACGAGGACTTTGATAATTTTTTCGAAATCTGTCTTCTTGCTTCTCTTTAATGTTTGCTTAAATATTTTCTTTTGTTATCTTATGTTCAACTGTTTTAATTAAAACATCTTTATTATTTCTCATTTCTTCATTTTTACCGCAATAAAAGCAATTCGAAAATAAAATAAAATAAAATCGAACTATCTTGTTTCCTGATTCCTGAGCAATTTGTTTTTGTGCACTGACTCTTCTTCCTGTCTGCTTTATAGCTGATGCAATCGCGTTGGTCCTGTTGATAAACTTGCAAAATCTGCAATAAGAACGTTAGCTTTACCGGCCAAAGCAAATGATTTGAGATGTAAAACCTGGAATAAACTTCGTGAGGATTTTATTCATAATTCCTGTAAATTAACGATCAACAGGCCCAGCAGACAGATTTCAAAAACTTTTTATTAGCGCGGATTCAATACGTTAAGTTAGTTGCAAAAAAAAGCTATTTACCTACTGTCAAAAACGGTATATCTTAAAACTGTTCCCCAGTTTTTGCCGCTTTTGTTAAAATTTTTCTATTGGAATAATATATTTTATTTTTGATTATTAAAATGAAGTCCTTACGAAAATTTTGCTACCCCGCGGACGTCTGTACGATGAAAAAAATAGATTTTTCGCCCCCTTGAAAAAGAGGTAGTTTTTTTTAGAAATCGTGAGATCTTGGAAACGCTTCAACTTAACGCGCCCAAAAAATTATGTCCTTTTTATCATAAAACAAGCTGTTTCCTCCAAATTTCAAACCCCTAGGATTTTTTTCGCAAAAATAAGAATAAAAAACGAAAAAAACAGATTTTCCGGTTTTTCTAGGAAAATTGGAGGTTACCTATGTGAAAATAGTGCAGTTACAAAAGTTGTTCATTTTTTTAATCTCTATAACTTTTACATTGAACATTTTCGTCTAAAATTAATAGTTTTGCCACAATTTGCGAAACAT
This sequence comes from Photinus pyralis, assembly GCF_008802855.1. Taxonomy (NCBI): domain Eukaryota; kingdom Metazoa; phylum Arthropoda; class Insecta; order Coleoptera; family Lampyridae; genus Photinus; species Photinus pyralis. The sequence goes on along the minus strand of NW_022170819.1, from coordinate 33,265,087 downwards.
CACTTTCCACCCCTTTCAACCCCCGGGATTTCACCCGCGGAAAAATTCAACTGTTTTAATTATTTTTCCCAATTTCTAATCATTTCACCTGCATGAAAAACCCGGTTTCGCCCGGTAACTAATATTTTTTTGAAAATAAATTATTTTAGAGCTATTTAGCCTGGCATTATACATCATTATACATTAAATATCGATTCAATTAAAAAAATCTTGAATAACTTAAAAACCTTTGATACTGGGTATAGGGAAATGTAGTATCAAACGACGTAGAATTTCATGTAAATTTCGAAAAAGCGATAAAGTACAGGGTGTCCTATTTAAAATACGATAGTTGCTATCTACATCCGGTAAACCGGAAGTGAAACGATCATGATAGTATTTTCTATGTTGGTTGTATGTTTTCGGATTTAATGTATCAATGGGACCCTGAAAACTTTTAGGTAACGGTTTGCGCGAAACAACCTGTATAGTCTGAAGTAAAGTACGCAAATGTAGCAAGTAAATTCCATATCCCAAGAAGGCTATCCCCAATTTCGCAGTGTAATTGTGACAAATCGTCGTCCCTTGTGGTCATTACACTGATAGTTTTTGTTTTGAGGGTGGCCAACACAAAAGTAATCAACCGCAATCCCCGAATCTTAAATCGAGTAAAGCTGGCTACTAGAAAGAAAAATTGTATTCGCTGTCTGGATAGAAAACGGGCCATCTGGTGACTAATTGAAAACGTGATCGCATATCCAGATTGTATAAACGTAATAAAAAAATTCTCCCTTTTTTTGTGTTCAAGATCCATTTCCCCAGTTGTGTTCGGAATCCCGTCGCACTGAGCATTTCAGCTCGTTAAAATATTTGCGACCGCTTCGTAATTGAATGCAATATAGAATTAATCATAAGGGGACATGTTATAAATTATCTTCATTTTTTTAGGTTAATTAAGAGTCGTAAAATCGACTTTATAAGCGATGTTCCGCTCTTAAAGAATGATAGTCGCGAGTCTTTTGTTGGGAGAGAGGTCGACAAAATGTTAATTTCCTAGTCAATCCCAGCCGTTCGTACATAACTGGGAAGGGCTGAATGTCTGTTTGGCTCCAGATGTCCGATGCCATCTGATGTTTATGTGAATAAAATTATGATGCACTTGAGATAATCCCACATATATATAAATGTGACGTAACTTCTACTTTAATTCTAAGGGGAAACACAACGACGTAATTGCATTTTTTTGTTAAATAGAGGACGGAAGGGTTGAACGCAAAAGTTAAATTCCAATTATTATAATTAGAAGAATAGCCATCACCTGTTCGGCACCTGTCCAAGTTTACGAGGTAGAATAAAAAAAAGGAGGGAGGAGAGTGTGATGTGATACAAAGCAAGCTGGCTCAAACACCTGTTTGCTTTGCCGTCTCATGAAACATGTATACCTGTCCGAGGACGTCGGTGAATTCCTCCGGGTCTTTCAATGCTATTATTGTACGTATAGCAATTTCATTTCCTCAGTGAAAGTTGCGCAATTTATTTCGCAACTTTTGACATCCTCGTAGAAAAATGCAATTTTTTCATATTAGCATCTATGAACATGTCAACTTGTAGGTATATTTTAATCTGCATAGTAAGTGCCACTGCTTTCACCATAATAAACGCCAATTAACCTGTGAACTTTGTCGCTTTCGAGAAATTTCCACCCATTATGCTATTCAAAAAAGCGCAACCTGCCAAATACAATATGATAGGTTCCCATAATTAGTCAAAAAAAATTCAAGCTTTCTTCACATAACATTTTGGTCCTGGAAAAACAAAAGAATGATTTTTCAATTCTAATCGTTTGGTTTTTGATAGCATCAAGCAGTGGTACCTACCACCAGAAATATTTCAATGAGTGCGGGCCAACCTGGGACCAATATGGTTTAGGGTGGGCCATAATTCGCTAGACTATGGTATTATCTCGACTATTATGTAGGAGAATATCTAGTGAGACCTGTTGTTTTTATAGTGCCGTACAGCTACGAAAAAAGCACCTACAGCGTTTCAACACCAGCCTGAAGTTACATTCGCTTTTTTTTTTAAGGACATTCGCTTTTGGGGTAGTACCAACCTAAACGGGAAAACAAAAAATAATTAGGACCGGGCTGAAGTTGCATTCGTTTTTTTTTATCAACGGCCATCGAAAGTGATGGCACCGGGACCAATTCTCATCCCCTTTTTGCAAAATAGCCCTAAACCCCGACAAATTCGTCCCCGAAGTTGACAAATTGCGCAAATGTGTTAGTGAGTGAGTTTTGCACGCGGAGAATAAGGGCGCCGTAGAGGCCCAAGGGCTCACCTCGTATACCGAGCCATTGACCAAACAAAAGAGAATTTTTCGAACTGTGGGGCACTTTTCAAAAAACGATTGGTAGGGGGTTTTAGGTGAGCCCTTGGGCCTCCACGGCGCCTTTATCCTCCGCGTGCAAAACTCACTCACTCACACACTTGCCAAATTTGTCAACTTTGGGGACGAATTTGTCGGGGTTTAGGGCTATTTTCCAAAAGGGGGATGAGAATTGCTCCCAGTGCCATCACTTTCGATGGCCGTTAATAAAAAAAAAAGCGAATGTCCTTAAAAAAAGCTGGTCGTTTCAACTAACCATCGATTTTAATTTGTTAATTTTGTATTCGAAAAAAACAAAAATTCAAAAAATTCGTTCATTTAGGTGGCTAAGGGGAGGTTTAGTGGAAGGTTTGCTTTAAAATTCTATGGACCCCCTTCGGCATTTCCATTGCCATAAAATTCTCTTTACAAAAATACTCATAAAGTCAAATTTGGGTGGTCTGGTTATGAATTAATTTTAAAAGAACCAAGACCAATAGAAAATGAATGAATTTGTCACATTTTCCGTTATGATTGTAGCGATTTTGACGATATTTTTGAAGAGATTCTAAAGATACCTTAAAGATTTTTTAAAAATACTTTAAAGAGTTTTGAAAGAAATTATGAAAAGGTATTGAAGACAATTTTAAGAAAATTGAAAAGATTTTAAAGAAGACTCATAAAACCATAATAGGACGGCAACGATGGACAATTAAGTTCAAGGTTAATTGGAAATGACCTAGAACGCAATCACAGTAACATCATGGGTGCCACTTACGTATTAATAAATCCAATTTTATATCCTTCAAATTAAGAGACAAGTGCCTAAGCTCGGTTCCAAACTACCTATGTCCAAACAACAAAATTGTCAACGGCCAGAAACAATATTTAGAGAATTTGCAATTACACCAACATGGATAATTAACAATACGACAATACACTCTGAGTCAACGTGTCGAACCGAAGTGCTCGTAAGAACGAATGTGGAAAAAGAAGTGAAAAATAAACCCATAAAGAGCGTTTAAAAATGCAGCAGAGTACCTCGGTGTGACCCCACGAAGTCATTGGACCCATCCGTCTGTCGGTCTGTGCGTGAACACGATAACTATCAAACACTTGGAGCGATTTGGTTCAAACTTTGCACAGTTGACCTATATACCACATGTAATAAGCCTATTGAAAATGGGTCAAATCCAATGACTCCGTGGGGTCACACCGAGGTGCTCTTCCGCGTTTTTAAACGCTCTTTATGGGTTTATTTAAAAAAAGAAACATTAAAAAAACTTTGAAGAGATCTTGAAGAAACTTTGAAAAAATTTGAAAAGGCTGAAGAGACTTTGAAGGGATTTGACGAGATTTTCAAAAGATTTTTACGAAGTTTTGAAGAGAATTTGAAGAAATTTTGAAGAGATTTTGAGTAGACTTTGAAGGGACTCTGTAGAAACCTTGATGAAACTTTGAAGAGAGTTGGAAGAGATTGTTAAATTCAAAGGCTTTAAAAAGAATTGGAAGAAATTTTGAAGATGTTTTAAATAGAACTTGAAGAGATTTTCTGGAGACTTTGAAGAGATTTTGAAGAAACCTTAAAGAGACGAAGACATTTTTAAGAGATTTTGAAGACACTTTCAAGGTAATTCGAAGAGACTTTTAAGAGGCTTTAAAGAAACTTTAAAAATACCTTGAAGAGACTATAGAAACGTGGAGGGGAATTTGGCGAGATCATTTCAAAATCTTTCCAAAATACTACTGGATACGTCTAAACGCGCCTTAAGATCCCTGGACTGTTTTCTCCAATTGTGGTTTCCGAACTGCCGCAACTGAAACCGACCGTCCTTGACCAGGAGTAAAGTGTGAGAATCTCCTGGTGGCGCTCGAGACATCAGCACCGATAGTATCCTTTGATATTTCAAAGACATATGCGCCACCGGCCACCACAGTATTATTGAAAAGTTGCGAAGTGGGGATGATGTATATATCACACCACGCAGAATCCATATTATGTATTGGAAAATGGTATCTCTCAGGAATCTGTCCTTAGTCTAATTCTCTCTCTCACTGGGATTAACCACATAATCGAATCCATTCCAGACACTGTACATAAGCTACTCTACGTAGAAGATTTAATTATATTTAGTAGTTCTTTGGCACTTTGGTGGAATTAGAAAGTCGGTTAAAATAAAATAAAATAAAATAAAATAAAATAAAATAAAATAAAATAAAATAAAATAAAATAAAATAAAATAAAATAAAATAAAATAAAATAAAATAAAATATCTTTCACGGGACAATTTTCGTGGCTTATCCGGAAGTTTAGAATCATTTGTGATCTTTTCAGAACTCCAAAAGAAGTTCGTTTTAGACGCGATGCGTGAAGTTGGGCACCCATGCTTTCAAAATTGATTTTTATGACTTGTCGGTTGCCGGAACTCTTTCAAGATTTATTAAGTGAACTCTAGAACGGTATGGGATGCCTCCAGAACTCTAATTCCAATTCCCAAACTTCATAAATGAGGAGTTAACTACACGTGCACCCAATCCCTGAATCTGCGAGTGTGCAAGACCTGCAGAAATGTCTTTTCAAAGTGAAAATCAAGTACGGCATTAAATTTTTCGTATTGGGGGTGGGGAGGGGGAGAGGGGGGCTTGTTGGTCTGTTATATGAATAAGGCAACATCAATGTTCAGAAGGTAACTTTAATTGGCAAAGGATCAAAGGGTCCTTTCCAAGAAATAACCTTCGGGACTGCTCCTAGAAAAATGTTCAATTGAGATCAGCATCAGGACAATAAGAGTTATTTTTAATGCACGTGTCGCGGCCAAGACCTAAATTGACGGACGCCGGCGTATTTCTCAACGAAATTTCCCTAATGCGATTTCAGTTTCATCGTGTTTGAATGGAGACTTGTAAATCACAACAAATTACACTCAGCGTGAAATACATAAAAGGTGTCCGGGGTGCCATAAAAAAACCTCCTCCGATTATTATTAAGTAAGGTATTGTTTATTTATTCGGAAACGAGAAAGTGGTCGTGGGATCATTAAAGAAAAGCTGACAGGCACAATGCCCGCTCGTTTTGGCGGCGGCGACGATACCCGGAACGATTATCTGTGTGATAGTAGGTGGAGAATCCTTCGCTGATGGTGCAGTTTATCAAAGACCGTGGGAGAACTGGCGTTTATATTCTGTAAAGGCTGAGGATAACCGGTAGGCAGAAGTTGGCCGCCTGACCATATAAGCTCGCGGCCGCCTGGCGCCAGATGTTGATCTGAGGCCGCAGCGCCGGTCTGCATACTTCGCAGCACACATTTTACGAAGCGGCATTCGCCTTTTTTACCACACGCTCTGCCATTAGTAATAATAATAATTAATCACGTTTCTACGTATCAAATAAACCATGATTTGTGATGGGTGGTGCAAAAAAAACTTTTAAGAAATTCTTTGATGTAAGACCAAAACGTCCTCGAATCATATTTTATTAAATGAGCGGAAGTGTTTAGACTGTTACGCTAAATTAGACGTCCCTATTGCATATTTGTAATCTTTCATTAAAGATTTAAAAGGTCACTATAATTAGTTACCTACTCTTTTTGGCAGCGAACCAGTTTGACGAAATAATCAAGTCAAAGATTCCAAAAGTTAAGTTCAACAAAAGGACGAGCTTTTAGCTTTTGACAAGCCATTAAACCAATAAAGACCTGGCCAAATGTTCCGAATCTCAAAATTGATACTTGACGAAATATACAAAAAAGTTGCGTAGAACTATCCAGAGCTTTAACAGTTTAACTAGAACTCCGTACCTACATGTTCCTTTACGGACGTGTATAAGAAAACTGAGCTTAATATTTTTGTTCTTCCATTCTCTGGCTCTAAAGAAATGCCCAAAATTACGTATGTTGCAGCCATGCTGTTTTGTACGAAAATTCGGGTCAGTCGAGTTATCCTTCCAATACGAAAAATCAAAAAAGGGTTTTCTATATTTATTTGCATTAGTGCTGCAGCCTGCAACGAGTGGTGCCGTTTTGATTTTTTGTTCGAGAGGGGTTAAATTTACCCTTAATCCACCATTATACACATGAAATAATTTGACAAAAATGCGTCGACAGTTAGTGCTACGTTAGTGCTCTTTAGTGCTCGAAGACTATCGTTAGTGCTGCTACATAACATGAGAAAAATTTAAAAAAAACCGGGGCGGGGTCAACTTCACAATCAACTTTAACTTATCGAAATAACGGACACACACGACGTTAGTGCTTATGTTAGTGCTGTTAAATGCCAAATGCCATACAAATAGTATCTCAAATTCATTCGTTGTTCCTAAAAAGTCAAGTGTCAAATTAGCTCCGCCCATACATATTTAATTAGATGAAACCGCATGTGATTATGAGTCATATGTTAGTGCTGTTCTGAGCTCGAAAATTGCAATTCCCGCATTTCATATCGCAAGGAAAAGGAAAAAAAACTAAAATATTGCGTGAAGTTGGCCCCACCCGTGACCCCGTTCTTAAAGAAACGCACATACGATTGTTAGTGCTGCGTTAGTGCTGTTTTGTGCTTTAAAGATTACGATTACAACGTTTTTTGTTTTCGAGAAAAACAAAAAAATACTAAAATAGTGTGTGAAGTTGATCCCATTTGACTCGTTTTTTTTAAAAAACACATACGTTAGTGCAACGTTAGTTCTATAAACTTTTGGGCACCTTCAATAAGTTTGGGCCACCCAATTTTTAAAGTCAATCTGGTGGGATTTTTTTACGAATAATCACAATCACGTTTCGTTTGAATTTGTGTTTCACGATTTGTTTTGCCTTTTAGAAATTTTTGCAAATGCCTAATTTTTTTTTTAATGTAATCGTTTTTGTAATATGTTCAATTTAGTAAAGTGCTAGAAGTAAGACACATCTGGTCGAATTTGAGTTGCTTAAAAAAGTTATCTGGTCGTTTGCGACCAGGAGTATTATTGTTAGGCAAAAGTTAATTAATTTCAAGAAAAAAAAGCACTTTGGTATCGCTGATAACAAGTTGCAGGCGTTACGAAGATGTGCCCGTTACATCGAAGCTGGCATTTTCAAGTCTAATTGTTATTGGCGATTTATGTAAAAATTCATAAAAAAGGAGATTCCTTTATGGTGGAAGTGGTGGATCTTTTAAATACTGGAGACAACCTTTTAATAAGGCTGGCTCGAAGACTGTTACACATTTGATACGCAGTTAAGTTAAGCGGCGGGCAAAGCGATGCAAGCTTTATAGGGGAATCCATGGTGTCCTGTCCGTCTATCCGTCTGTCCGTGAACACGATAACTGCCAAACGTTCTAGTCGATTCGGTTCAAACTTTGCACATACCACAATCTTATTGAAAATGGCTCAAACCCAATTACCCGGTCTGCCGTGTTTTTAGATCGGCTTTAGTTAACGCGTTTTGTCCTTTTGGGGAAAAAGTTTTAATACGAGCGGGAGTCAACTAAGCAGTTGTCGCATAGTGAAGCCTTTGGACAAGGTTTGTCATTCTTTAAAAGTAAAAGTGTTCGACGACCAGATACTTGGGATTATTAAAAAACTGTATTCCTTTTATGTTATGCGGAATAATTTATTGTCTTTGTCAATTATTTAAATGTGTGTTTAATCGAACCCAAAGTGTGACCCAGGTAGAGTTTTCATGTCATATATTTCTGTTTGTGCCCAAGAATAATGTCAGGTGTTAATTACAATTTTTTAAGAGTTAATTCTTTGGAATTGGCGGGAGTTCATCGAAATATATAAATACCAGAGTTTTCTTTATAGTGAATGTTGGATGTGTACAAGGAAAAATGTTAAAAAAATCCAAATTTTAAGGTTGATTGATTTTGAGCTAGCTGGACAGCTGTTTTGTGGCCGAACACAATATCCATGAGAATTGAGATGTCAAAACTTTAAGAGCGAATATCTCGAAAACGAAGTGCCGGAATACTACTGGTAATGCCCAAACTTTTAATGCAAATACTTGCAAAAAGACCTTAAAACGCCTGCAATATGCATTAATGTATACATTCCTCTTTAGAAAATTGGTTCCTGAAGCTTGTGTGATAAGAAGTCATTTTTCTATAGATTTAGATACAGTTCGCCAGTTACATTCTCTATCCCTGAATATATTGAAAAATTGAATATTATTTTCTGGAACGGTATAATTTTGGTGGTGCTCTGTATATCAAATCTCAGGAAATTCGCTAATATATGTCGGTAGCAAGGGAAGTTAATATCCATACTGCATCGGAAGGGGGTCACTTCAAAATCTGCACTGACAGACTGCGTGCCTGATTCACGTCGTTTAAAAAGGTAGCCATTTTGTTGGGAAAAACATTAAATAGGAAATAATCATAACAAATTCAAGCGCCTTTGACTTTTTAACAAAACCGGCTCGGGTTTCGCAGGGCATTTACTCGGATGTTCCCATTTATACTATACTGTTGTGTTGTTTCGGTCTAAACACTAAAAGTAATGACGGAACACCCTGTATGTGTGAGAGTGTTTCGACTTTTTGGTTGCTTTATTTGTAGTTCAGTGTTTGTTTTTCCTCTTAAAAATTTGTTAGATGACTATTTTCGTTTTAATTTTACCTAAGGAGATACGGGGGAATGTTATGGAAATTAGAGACAATTTCTAACACAAAATTTTGGAAAAATAGTTAGTGATTTTCGAGGTGATTTTTAATCACGATTATGTAAATTGAGAAAATGTAAGGCAATAGAAAGAAGAAATAGGAGAAAAAATTGGGAAACTGCGGAAATCCTTCGGGCGATATAGGGAGGGAATCTTACCCCCTTCCCTGTTTGGGTTGTGGTTTTGATCCAAAGCTGTGACTGAATTTTGGTCCATGGTCCAGCGACGTAACTATAATTTTGAGGCCCCCCCGCAAAAATTTTTATTGGCCCTCTCCCCAAGTCCCTAAACAAAAAGGCAGTGCCTAACAGTTGAACCAATATTTACTAATTACTATAAATATAAATAAAGTTCATCTTACCAGGGGTGCATATCTCTCGATTATAACTGAAAGTAGACATCACCGTTTGTAAAGGTCAATTTACTTAAATTTATAGGCTATTACTTTTTCCGTCAATCCTAATAATTATGTACCTACTTAAACGAAACACAATATATTTTCCCTGTCGCATCTAGCAGAAGTTGAGAATACTCGAATAAGGAGATTAGTTGGGGGCCCCAGCACTCTGGGGCCCCCCCGCAGTCGCTGTAGCTGCGGGTACCTAGTTACGTCCCTGCCATGGTCGTGACTCTGTCCCAAGACCGTGACCTTGGGTTTGATCCAGTGTCGTGGTCCTGAATTTTGACTCAAAGTCGTGACTTTACTCATTTACAAAGAAGAAAAACAGAGAGTACGTTTTCTAGTTCTTGTGTGAAAAATTGAAAATCCTTATCTTTTCCAAGTTCATACACAATATTTGCACGTGAAAAGGATGCACAGTTAATAATAATAACATAAACTTTTGAAGATGTCATGAGAGACTGATAAAATTGATAATAATACCTGCTAACCCGTAGGAAGACACCCGAATACTAACAAGAAATAGAATAAGTATTTCTTTTACATTGTAATTGGTGATTTACCCAAACTTACTCGAAAAAAATAAGTTAACCTTGAAAAAGCAAATGACCTTGAAAATATTTAAATTTAGAGACACTACAAGGAAGAAAAATAGTGGTAAATTCTTGAAAATGCAAAAGTATCCGGAAGATTCTGGAAAACTGTGAAGGAATTCTAAGGAAATATATTTAAACAGGGAAAATTTGATAGGATACGTATGCATGCAATTTATTGTTACTTCTGAAAGAATGCCGATATGTCAGAATAAATTCGTCTAACATTATTTGGTGACAGGATACCAACCACCAAATGGCCTCTTTTGGCAGCAACGTTTAGAAATAATAATCACCATTACTTTTCAGACAATCTAATTATTTGGGCGCAAAGCTGAATGTCATTCTCGTCGACATAATTGGAGGATAAATGGATTTAATAGGCAAATAATTGAATTTAATTGTAATTAGGTTACGATTAATGATTTACTTACAAATCAGTCAAAGGAGTAAGGACATAAATGCAGGTCATGTCTCGTTATGTACTTAGTTACCGTGTACAAATAGGTACAACTTAATAAGCGTAGGTAGCTAAGTATACCTAGAAACGTTTAAATAATTACAATAATTACAAACTAATTCTTAATTTAATTTCTAGGTTAGGGTAGCTTAATTAGACAACAGCTGCGGAGAATGCAAACACTCCAATGGCGATAAGAGCTAAATATTATGCAAAACGTGGGTCGATTAACAGCCACTATGCAAGCAATTATCGACAGGTGTTTACGTGTTCCTCAAGCGAATATGTACAGGATGTTACTCTAATTTACGGATCCAACTCAGTTGAAGAGGCTCGCCCCCTGTGCATGAACGATTTATTTTGCGAAGAAGCTTCATGCAAATTACCCTTTTCGGCCTTCTCGTCTGTAACGCTGTTTGTCTAAAACGGTTGACCAGATTTCTATCTGAGTTTTTATAAATTTATGCAGATTAAGAAGCAGAATGTGAAGGAGCCGACAAAAATGTGAGACTGAACAACAGGTAACAAGCCATTCATTAAATGCGAGATGAAGTTTTAAATGGGGGGATTATTTTTAATAAAATACGAGTCTTTGTTCCAAGAATTTTGTTAACTGTTTTTTTTTTGTACAGAAATAAACCTCGCCCCGATCGTTACCAACGATTATAAGCCCGCACCTCGGCACCTGTTCTTATTGGAAATTCTGATGTGGGATTATTTATTCGTAAATTGAAATTTTTACATTGGAGCCGTTTTCTTGAATTTATTTATGTTAAATGTGGGCTGCTAGCTGACTCAGACGTAGTCTGTCTATTATACGGAGACTTGAATAATGAATCAAGGCAAGCGGAAAGTGTACCACCTGTTTGCTATTTACATTATCTTTCTAGCCTGTGAAAAAATTCCGCGAAAAAAGCGTGCTTAAAATACTAACTCGCTCTAGAAGGCACAGGGAGGTCATTACGTACCCCCAAAACCAGCTACTATGCTTTTTAATCACATTTTGTCAATGCATGTGTCAGTTTTTGATTAGTTTTGGAAAAAAAGTTTCTTGACAGTTCGGTACTTAGTTCAAACGCAATTATAAGGAATGAAGGAAAATATCCTATGAAAACTAAGGGGCCCCCAGGGCCGGGGGGGGGGGGGATCTTAACGTACTTTCTGGAAGAAGCAGGTCCTGACCACCATGTGCCAAGAAAAAACCTTCTTTAGCGCTTAGGGATAGCAGGCCAGATGTCGCCTAGTATAATAACAGTCACGTCACCGTCTACTACAAAACCGGTCGCCTGTAAGGTGTACACAAACTATGCTATTCTATTTTCATCTCTATCTAGCCCATGCGAAGAAAAAGACATAAGATTTGCAGTGGGCGGCTATCTGCGTCTGTTTTTATACTAGACAACGTCTACCCATCTATCAACCACCCAATGGCGCCCCCTGGTAACAATGTCAGCACAGTAGGGCGAACCAAACCAAATCAAAGTGGAACATTTGCCTGTACCAGCCCCCCCTTAGCCTTCTGGCGGTAAGGGCAAGCTGCCAGTGACCGTTTAAACGCCTAATGCTGTGGGGCATCAACAAGTCTAGGTGGAGGAGTGAGAAGAAGCCAGCTCATAAAAGAGTGGATACGTTTATGCTCGTTGCTAGAATTTTTTTTACCTTGAGAGATTCCACCCTGTGTATACAACTTACGACGATACATACCTACATTTTTTTAGAGTTGGCAACCATGGAATTTCTAGGTGGGGAAAAGCTGCCTGCGCCATCTAGAAAGCAGGAATATGGGTTACGTTTGGCATCTTGTCTTGAATGGCGGTCGTGAACGCGTCGCTCCATAAATGTTTGTTGTTGTTGTTGTTTGTGTTATTTAATGCAGGTAGTAATTTTTGCATTTCTTTATATCGTATTTGTGTTTTGTATGCCGCATTTTATATTTTTTGTGTATTTCAATCTTTGTTTTTGAAATGTACTTGGTTTAACCGCAATGCAGAATAACATGTTTGATACCGTTATCCTTTTGTTTGTAATCGTTTACGTTTTTGGTGTAACGCTTGCTTAATTTATGTTTATTGATGTTCATTACTTGATCTTGTCCCTGAAGTAACATTCATATAACTTTTGATCATTTTATTTTAATATGTGGAAATTACCTATTCGTCTGACGTATGTACTGACTTGTTGTTTGTTACTAACAATTACGACACCTAATTCCGTGATTGTCTTTGACATTCAACTGTAGGCTCGAAACCCCGAAACCAGGGGCGGGTTACCCATCTTGCAGGAGCGGGATTACGCTAATCAAAATTCAAAGCTCTTCAGTTTAGAATCTATGTGCGATAAATGAGTGGCGATTCGATAATTTCCACATATCTTGTTTTTAGTTAAATTTGCCTACAAGGCCATGTAATTTTCCATTTTGCTTTTAACAAAAGGACCTTATTGCACCAAAGATGAGTCACATCCTGTGTATTTCACCCTTTCTTAGAATCATGGTACCTGCTTACCTGACCCATAATTCCCAAAGCTTGTTTTTAACTTATATATGTTACCTCTTGTAGTCTACATGCTATTTTTTGTGTTATAATTTTATGTTACGCATTCACATCATTACAAAACAATTAATTTTACTACACAATTTAATATTAATTTGACGGCTGGTTTTTTTATTGGTAAGTTCTTTTTTCCCAGTTTATTTCTATTTTTATTCGGTGAACTACCATTTTCAAAGTTTATTTTTGCAATGTAATTTATTTCGACTTAAATTTCCCAGCTTTTACAATCATAATAATTATGGTAATTATTAAACAAATTTTTCACAATTTCAGTGTTTTATTTTACGTTCCTTCCCTACTGTGCTTCAGGTCAAAGCGTTGTTTACAACTAACGTAAGGGGGACCTGCCTTAGATATTTGATCACGTGCCACTTTTCAAATTTAAGCGGGATCTTGTTTAGTTTTGGAAGGAATAGTCATTCGGGTGGCCATTTTTAAACGTTGCTGGGTTGACTTTATTTCCGTGTTCTTCTAGTGTGAACTTAGTGTAGAACCTGGGGGTTAAGTACACTACAACCTATTATGACTTATTTTTCGACGACGATGACAGTCGTACACATAGAGTGGGCTCATTATTTAGCTTTTGGTTGTGTTACGTGGGGGAGTGGTTCTTCAATATGACCGTCAAACAATTTGAGTGAATGGGTAAAATTAGCCTATTGAACCAGAGTTAGGGCAAGCACCTGTAAATTAGTGCAGGGTGACCTTATTTTGTGAAAATTAAAATTCGCGCTGAGCGGTCAGCGAAGTTAAGTCAACCATCTGTAAATTACCGTGGAGTGGATTTTATTTAGCGTTACTCGAAAGTGTGTTAAGCCGCGAACGAAGTTAAGCAACCACCTGTAAATTACCGTTGAACGTGTTTTATTTCTAAAAGGCGAACTTGCGCCTAGAAGTGGGATAGGGTTACCTGTAAATTGTGCAGGGTGGTTTTACATTATTGGTGTGAGACGTTAATAACCAAGAACGTACATTACTTTTGGAGAAATTTCGTGCGCCTAAGGTGGCGAGGTAAGTGCGTATAAAACAAACCCATAAGTAGTTTAAAAGCGCGAAGTTTTTTGGCGACACTCGCTTACAAAGGTTACCACTTAGAAACTATTACTGCAAATACGATCAATAGCGGAAGTTTTAAACGCACAAAATGAACATTTTGTTGTTGTTGTTTTGTTGGTTCATTCTCCTGACAAAAATTTGTTAATCAAATTTCGTGATATTGAGCTAACCCTCGGTCAATTTTGCAAGAAAGTAGCCCAGCAAAACATGATATCGACATACGCAATTTGAGAATACACATTAATCTTGGAAATAAACTGGAGTAGTGGTACTCTAATTCATAATAAACAAAGTAAATATATCTTGTTACATGGATTCAAAGGAACAAAATTATACAATGCAAGGTTTAGTTAACTAATTTCGGTCAAAAGCATGGGTAATGTCATTATTTCTTTTCAAATTGCTATGACGTATTCGTCAGTCAGTTTACAGTGATAGCTCTAAGGGATCAATTAATATGACGTGGTAGGTGTTGAATTTATCGGTACGTCATCAGCTAAAGAACGCACGGAATTAGAAAAGAAATCATCTCAAGGTAATCCACAAAAAGTAAAGAGTATACTTACTACAACCAGCGGAAAATACAATTCTGCAATCTTGCTACAGATCTTGTCCTGTGCAGAAAAATACTTGGTTAAACACAAATCCGGATGGTCATGGTGACCGAAATTAAAATAGAAAACTTGCACGAGTAAATGAGAGATTTCAAGAAGGAGCTTTTAATAATAAAGGCAAGATAGAGGAAAGGGATGGCCTATGGCTTAGTGGTTTGTTAATCTGCCTCTGTGCCCTCTGGTACAGTAGCTTACTGCCTATGGCTGTTTAACTGCTTTGTCTAACCCGGATGTGTATCGGAACTTGTGAAATGAGTTGCTGAATATCGGTAGGTACATTTTTAAATTCGACAAAAATAAGTGTCTACTGTCTACAGATTCCAAGACAAAATACGCGGTATTGTTGGCAATATGTTCAGGCATTAGCGCAAATGTACCGTTTTGGAAACGTTTGGTAGTAAAAGCGAATGAATTTGGAATGATGAATGTTAATGGATTTTTTTCTGGTGTAATATTTTACAGCTGTCAAACAAAATGTCGGTTACAGAAAAAAGGCAATTTGTCAATCATAGTTAAAATTAATTGTTAATGATTTAAGATTTGTCACATAAAATACGCCCAAGAGCCTGCTAGTGTAATGTAAGTCGAATAGTAACGGTTGACTGCCAAGCCAGGTGTAGCGTACAAACAAAAATTAATAAAATTGGCACTGTAAATACCGACGTCGTCGTCGGTCGGCGTCTGTCGTCAAAACGGCGCCTGCTATGCAAGTCTATGCGCCAAACAATAAATTTTCATTCATCAATTTCATTCTACCATTAAAAATCAACCTAAATTTAGAAACCGCGAGATTTATTGGCGGCGTCGTATAAATAACTCTCTTTAAAGGTACGGGTGGGTTTGAAATTTCGTCGTTCAGACACCGCCGTCAGTTTGTACATTTTTTTTACAAATGCGAACAATTTCGAAAGAATTTGTCTGTACAAATTAGAAAATCGCTGTTGGCGGAGTATATGGCAGCATATTTACGAGTCTTTAAAAATAAATGCTAACATCCTTTTATTTTATGAGCTGTGATCATGGAGAGTATAGTGTTGAGACACGTTCCTATTAATAGATATATTTGAATAATACGCATTTGAATAATACCCGTACATTTTTTCACTTATTTTTAGAAAGGAAAACAATGAGAACTTCCTGGAGTATATTATTCCCAGCCTAGTTTATTTGCAAATTTTAGTTTTTTGGGACACAATCACAATCCCTCTGCCAAAAAAAAGTACATGCATTTACATGTGTGCAATATTGAACGGTCACTCTGGCTACCCGTGCATCTGAAATCCTCACGAGCACCATGAAAAGAAAACTAGAAGCTATTTTGACTGAGGATCAGTTTGGATTTAGGAAGGGGAGAGAAGCTATTTTGGCCCTTAGATTGATCAATAAAAAGAAAACCAAAACTAAAGGTCAGGATACCTTCATAGCTTTTATAGATCTTGAAAAGGCATTTGACAAGATGCCGAATAAAATAAAATTGGTGATGGGTAATATAGGAACTGCATAAGGGAAGAGATTACTATAGTAGGCAGGGATTCTCACCCTCAACCCCCTTGTTCAATGGTTACATTCAAAGGAGTGTGGATGAAGCGGCGGGCAAAATGAAAGACCGAGGGGGTGTATAGGTCCCGGGAAATAGAGTCCACATGTTGCGCTTTAGAGACCATGTATGGTTGAGACAGAAGAAGAGAATTCTGAGAAAGGGTTAAGAGTACAGGATGTGACTCATCTTTGGTGCAATAGGATAACGGTATCACACATGTGATTCTGCGTTATGGTTAAACCAAGTAAATTTCAAAAAATAGATTGAAACACAAAAAATGTAAAATGCGGCATACAAAACACAAATACGATATAAAGAAATGCAAAAATTACTACCTGCATTAAATAACACAAAATAACAACAAACATTTCTGGAGCGACGCGTTCACGACCGCCATTCAAGACAAGATGCTAAACGTAACCTCCGTTCGTGCTTTCTAGGTGGCGCAGGCAGCGTTTCCCCACCTAGAAATTGCATGATTGCCAACTCTAAAAAATGTATGTATCGTCGTAAGTTGTATATACAGGGTGCAACCTCTCAGTACGTTTCATATGCACCACCGCCACCCCCACCTTGCGATCTGTGCTTGAGACCTCGTTAAATGCGTTCCGCACATCTAGTGAGGCCAATAGCAAACAGGCACACCTCCTTGGTTCTCCATGTCCGGCCCTCTGTCCGGGTCTGGAGCATTGACATGATGAAATTGGTTGGTATACCTCACAATGGGGTAGCTCGATCAGGAATGGAGATTTCGTGTTTTACCATTTCTGTTCTGGAGCATTGTTCGCTGCTGTTTCACCGTATCGACTGCCTCTGAGTCCCTTATGGGCACAACCCCGGCATCTTTGCCTTTCTGTGGATCCCAGTTTTAGTGTTCTTTGTGACTCGGGAAGAGCCCGTCCAGATCTACTGCTTCGTGGAAGCGTTCTTTCGTCCAGCCCACATTCCGTTGTTTTGATCTTTTTAGGTACGATGCTGTATCCCTCCCCCAGGACCCTTATTCTTGAGTTCATAGGAATAAAATTATTGAGAGAAAGAAGGTGGAGTACTCTCTCAAAACAAAATAACCTATTGATTGATTTTACGAGAGAACTCCGCTCTCTTTCTCTGAGTAACTCTATTCCTACGAACTCAAGAATAAGGGCCAGATGTCGTTCAACCTCTCTCGTTCTCTCTCTCCCTCTCCTATAGCGTGTATTATGCCGATTCACATTATCGGTCGGGTTATGGTCAAAGCATGTCCATAAGAAATACACGCTACAATAATTGGGATCATGATCTGACTGTGACGTGACCGATAATGTGAATCGGTCTTTAACTATCACTCAATATCACAGATTTATCAACAAGCTATCGCACTGTTCGAACCCCCTACCCAACCTGGTCAACGGTTGTGTCAAGGTTGAGAATACTTATTGAAACCGCACTTCCTTCCATAAGGTCCGCTGCCTGCTTTAATTCCCTCTCCAGATGACCCATGACCCAATCAGGGCAATCATCGGCTACGTGGTCGGTCTCACACAGTTGAAGCATAACGCCGATCGGTCAGAGCTCTTCCTGCGTACCTCCCTGTGTCCCCTCTCCCAACATCTGAGGCACCTTGGTTCCAGCATCTCTCCCGCATCGAGTACTCGATCTTGAAACGGCCTTCTTGTGTCAACTCTCATTCCTCATAGCTTTTGCCCTCTTTTAACTTAATAAGGACCGCCTCTGGCCTTGAGAGTATCCCACTGGGGGATTTCTGAGTGTCTCCATAGGCGCCGTTATCGTTACTCAGCTCGGACTCATAGATCTCCGCCTTCCTGTATATCTATGACTTCCCTATCGCAGACTTTTATCAGAATCTTCTTGGTCTCGTACACCACTTCTACAATCCGTCGCGCCTCTACACCGTTCTGGACGACCAGCTTCCCAACGAACTCTTTGATCTCTATACCCTCTTTGAGTATGCATGTGCTTTTAGACTTTAGTGCCCCCCATACTCGAGTATTCCTACTCATTGAGCCTGGACAATTCCGGAAGGATCGCCTTCTACTTCTTTAGCCGCCTTTCATTTCATCGCGGAGCCTTCCCCGGCGTACATTGCCACATCCCAATTCTTTCCCCATATGAGTCGAAAAGATTTTAGAAACGCGCACAACATCTGCGGCCGTCCAACAAAGAAGTCATTATACGTTCAATTTTAGTAGAAAACACATTATCCACTAGTGGATAGTGGATGGGTCCAAAACTTGAAATTTCGAGATCTACCTCGGAAACGAAATGTCGGAAGCAAAAATAGAAGGTCCGGAAGAATGCCTCAAAACGGTGTGTCGGAAGAGGGTACTCTCATAGGGAATCGTATGGGGAAAAATCTCAACCCCCCAAGCAAGCAACGTGATAATTTCGCAGCATTAACATTTTGTATCGTTGCAAGGATGGAAAATGCGCTATTATCATTCGCACAGTGGGCATCTTCCTTTTTGCAAAATTACGAATTATGTTAATTCTGCTCGTGCACAGATGGTACAATGCCTACCATAAATGACAAGAGACTTTCAACACTGAACGGAAGTGCAACAATAACTCGCCCTTTTGATTGTCGTTTCTGTTTCCACTAAGGGGATAGTGTCATCTGTACAAAAGAAAAGTCAAGAAGAGTATTAAAATAGCCTACCTATTGTGTTTCAGTAGACTTTAAAAATAGAAGTATTAGCCGATGGCGCCAACATTTTGGCTTTTGAATGCATTACGTTTGCATTTTGTCGCTACCAGTGAAGCGAAAAGCTTTACGCCCGCACAATACGAATCGGCATGTCCAAAAGTGAGTCGTTTACCTAAATTCGACGTCTTAGTAAGAATAAGCAGTAGGAAGGAATTGTAGACTTGTCATTCGTTTAATTATGTAAATTGCTTTATTTATAGCGCATTTACTGAGCGGTAGCAAGGCGAGGTGTGGGTGCGATTAATTACCATATCAAGTCTATCCAATGGATGAATTAAAAAGGACAGTTTACTAAATCAGATCAGAGTTATGCTAGTTCCGTGACGAGACAAGTTTAAGAAAGCGGAACTAAAAAAAGCCGAAGGGCGAACCTCTTTCAAAGTTCCAGATGTGCGGTACACTATAATGATTAGTTAATCTAAACAAAACGCAGGGGCAAAAAGAAGATGAGACAAGTGCACATCTGGAATGCAGGTG
>NW_022170819.1:33208696-33245610 GCF_008802855.1 Photinus pyralis | reverse complement strand
AGTATTTTGTGAGCCTGTGTTAAGGTTGTTGCGTTTGGGTTGAGTACGAGTGGGTTGTGTTTGTGATAACGTGGTGTGTTTCTGAGAAGAAAGAGTATTGTGTTTTTCAGCTGTGCTAGGTCGTGTGGGTGAGGGAGTCTTTGTAGTGCGTGTTGCGTTACTTGTATTTATTGCGTTTGTTTGTTCAGGAAGTTGTGTTTGTGTGATTGGTTGAGTTAAGTTTGGAAATATTACAGTATGTTGTGTGTCATGTTGTGAGTCTAAAGTGCTGTTTAGGCTTTTGCGTTTGGGTTGAATACTATTGGGTGGTGATAATGTGGTTTGCTTCAGAGGTGAATCTCTGATTGTAGTATATGTTGTATCATTTGTTGTACTTGTTTGTTCGGTAAGTTGTATTTGTGTGTTTGTTTGGGTTAGAGGTGGAGATATTACAGTATGTTGTGTACCGTGTTGTGAGCGAGTACTGTTGTTTACATGTATACGCTGTGGATCATTTCTGTATGTAGTATCTTGTGTTATGTTTAGAAATTTACGAACAATATGGCATGTGTTGATAATGACTGCTTTTTGTAAATGTTTGTATGTGTTTTTGTCTAAACCTAATAGTTGTAAATTGTGGTGTATTGTCTTTGGTATAACTCCAGTACCACTAAGAATAATGGGAACTATAACAGTAGATTTCATTCTCCATTGCGTCTTAAGCTCGATAGCTATATCGGTGTATTTGCGGTGTTTTTCTGCATGTGTTTTAGTTAAGTTGTTAGTGTTGGGGGATGGCAATGTCTATAATACAAATGGATTTTTGTGTTTTATCTATAAGTGTAATGTCTGGTCTATTATTGTGGATAGTTTTATCTGTGAGTAGTGTCCTGTCCCAATATAATTTGTGTGTGTTGTTTTCGAGTATGATCTGTGGCGTGTATTTGTAGTATGGTGTCGTATCTGTTATGAGATTGTGTTTAAGTGCTAATTTTTTATGTATGATTTTAGCTACCTGATCGTGTCGATGTTTGTATTCAGTTTGTGCAAGTCGTGTGCATGCCGATATTATATGTTGGATTGTTTCTGATGTTTGTGAACATAAAGTCGACAAGAATCATTTGTCACTGTTTTATCTTTATGTATGTGTTTTTTATAGTTGCGTGTGTTAATGACCTGGTCTTGTATTGCTAACATGAAACCCTCAGTCTCCGGGAAGACATCACATTCAGACAACCAACTGTGCGTTGCATAGAGTCAACACAATCCTGGCCAACCTCTTGTGGAAATCGTCCATGTAAAGGCTTTTGGTTCCATGTCTGTATGTTATTTGTGATGTATGTAAGTTTGGATGTGTGTGGGAGTACATTAGTTTCGTGTAGGTTAAGTGGTGTGTAAGATTTGTCTGCATATGTTACTGTTTTGTGTAAGACTGAAGTATCTGATTTGTTATAAAAGTATTGTCGTAAATTGTGTATTTGTGTTTGGTGTAATAGTTTTATATCTGTAAGTCCTCTTCCTCCTTCCGAACGAGGAAGGTAAAGTCGTATACTGGAGGAGTGAGGGTGATGTATATGGTGTTTTGTTAATAGTGTACGTGTGTTTCTCTGTATTTGTTCTAAATCTGTATTTGTCCAACGTATAATCCCAAAAGAGTATGTAAGCACTGGTATGGCATAAGTGTTAATAGCTTTGATTGTATTTCTACCGTGTAATTTTGTTTTAAGTATACTGCGTTCTCTTTGTAGGTATTGTGTGATAAGTGTTTGTTTTATACTCGTATGTTTAATATGTGTATTTTGCTGAAAACCAAGATACTTATAAGTTTCATTCTCGTCCATGGAATTTATTAAATTACGCTGTTCTAGCTCATAATCTAAAAGTTGTCTTTTACCAGCTGTGATGTGTTGTGTTTTACATTTATCAATTCCAAAGTCCATTTGTATGTCACGTGAGAATGTTTCGGTAATGTGTAGACGGTGATTAAGTTTTATGCTTGTGGAAGAGTATAATTTAAGATCGTCCATGTAAAACAGGTGTGTAATGTTGTGATGTATTTCGTGGTTGTGCTTAATGTTGTACCCAAAGTTAGTAGTGTTTAACAAATATGAAAGTGGATTAAGAGCAAGACAAAACCAAAGCGGACTTAAAGAATCGCCTTGAAAGATGCCTCTTTTAATTTGTATTGGGTCAGTAATAAATTTTGTGTCGTTTAGTGTAAGTGTTAACGTAGTGTTCCAACATGACATTATGTAATTGAGGAATTGTGTAATATTGTTGCTGACTTTGTATATTGAGAGTACTTGTTGTAACCAAGAGGGTGGTACTGAATCGAATGCTTTTTTGTAATCAATGTATGCAGTGTGTATGTTTCGTTTGTTATGTCTGGATTGTTCAAGTATTACAGAATCTATAATGAGTTGCTCTTTACAGCCTCTGGAACACTTGGTACACCCTTTTTGTTCTTCGTATAGAATGTTGTTATCAGTACAGTGTTGGTATATTTTGTTTGTAATGCATGATGTAAGGATTTTGTATATTGTAGGAAGGCATGTAATTGACGTCTATATTTAGATGGGTCTTGTGTATTGTTGTCTTTTGGGAGCATGTAAGTGATACCTTGTGTAAAGAATGCAGGAGTGCGATCTGGTGAATTAAGAAGTTCAGTAAATTGTTGTGCAAGGTAAAATATTTCCACCAAAAGTTGTGATTGTTATCAATGCCTGGACTTTTCCAGTTATGTAAGTGATTAATAGTTTGAATGATGTCTGTTGTAGTGATGTTTGTGTTATTCATAGGAGTAATGTATTCAGTGCGTGTGGTTTCTGTGGTATAATCCACGGGGCGTGTGGATTGTGTTTAATGTCTTTGGTCCATAAGTCAGACCAGTATTGCTGAAGTGAGTGTAGAGATGGTGGAATGAGTTTTTCATTAGTGCTGTTTTGTGTTAGTGATCTGTAAAATAGTTTTTCGTTATGTTTAAATTGTGTGTTATGGCGCTTTCTGTCTGCAGTTTCCCTATAGCGTTTTAAACGGTTTGTGTATATTGATAGTTTTTGTGTGAGTGTATCTCTATGTTCGTTATAACTTGTATTTTGTTCTCGTGTGGTGTGATTGTTTAGTTTTGTAGTTATGTGTTGTACTTGTCGTGTTAATTTTGAAGAACGAGTTCCTTGTATGTATTGTGTAATTAGACCCAAGTCACGTCTGATGTCATCGATGCGATTAATCAGGCGTTTTTCCCAAGCCGGGGGTGAGCGCTTTTTTGTTGTGTGGTGTTCTTTGTTTGTTGTTATTCTTGAACCGTTACATCTAGAAACTGCAAACGCACCGCAATACACAACAAAGTGTAGTTGATGTAAGCTTGTGTTATCGTTAATGTAATTTGGTAAAATGTGATCATTTAGTGTTTTTGAGAGTGTGCGTAATTTTGTTGTGTGACTTTGTTTAGGTATTCGTGCTCTTTGTGTTGGGTCAGTGTTTGAGAATTCTAACAATGCATTGTCAAATTCTTTTTGAAGGGATGTGAGTGTTTGGTTTATGTGATTATTTGTATCTATCGATTGCTGGGGTGTCGCAATTATTATTATTATCATTATTATTATTATTATTATTATTATTATTATTATTATAGACACCAGAGGGCAAAAGGAAATTGGGGACTTCGCAATAATTCAGAAATGGTTGGCCGCCGGAGCCGTGTGGAACGTGCCAAAGGTAGACGATGCGTATCCGTTACTATTTAGTTGCGACCACTCTACCCTACAATATGTAAAAGGGTTCTGGCACCACTTGCATGAATTTGCTGATCGCTAATCGCTTAAAAAACGCGAGAATTGGTTGAAGGAATAAATAAATAAATAACCTGTTAGCGCCATTTTGGAGGTGGTCTTTATAAAATTAAGAAAATAGGGACGAAGTAGAGAAGATCTGGTTCAGGGCATTCTGCGGTTTAGCGGAAAATTTTTACGTGAGTAGCTGCGGACGGACAGATTTATGTTGAACGCCAAGGATAGCTTTAGTTCAGAATACGTGAATTAAATCGAACCAGTAAGCTAAATCGACCAGCCGTCGAAATCATTCGGAAGCTCGCACGTGGTTTCGTAAAGTTTCGAATTAAAGGAACGCTTTTTGGTTTGCAATGATAAAAACGTGTAATGTGCCAAGTAGGAAGTAATTTCATTTATTTCATACTATCTAGTAATCGCCGCTTTCCCAGACTGATTTGAGTCTGGTAAATCGTATTTTACCAGACTGAAAATTTTTACCAGACTGGAAATTTTGCCTAGCAACCGAAACTGACATCCATCTAAACGTATGCATTGATATTTGTCAAACTACTGTCAGATCAAACAAATCAAGTGATCGACTTTTGCTTTTATTTTAATGTGTACCTACCTACAACATTCTAATCAAAATGGTATTTTAATAGAAATAGAGCAGTATGAAATAAAATGTTTTACATTATTTGTATGTCAAATCAGTTTACGTTACTCGTTAAACTACAATAAGTACTCGACGAATTAATGGATGGTGCCAATTACGACTTGCATAGAACACGGAATAATGCACTTTAGAATACTGGGTAGTCCGATGCTTCCTTCCCGGGAAAACTCGTTAAAAGACGCAGCGTTTTGAAGGCCTTAGTATTATCGATAGTTAGGTACCTAATACATTGGCAACTACAACAATAGAAATCGTTCAAAACTGTAATGAAAAAGAGCACAAACACCACCTGAGCTAGTTAGGTAGCCATCTTCAACTTCAACACTTGTATCTTGTATCCTATTGGCTATTGCATCTATGGTGCTAAAATGAAACTCACTTTGCAGTAAGGAATAGGGATGTAAAAACCCTGCAATACACTTCCAATCTAAGTAAAAAGTATTTATAAAATTCTTGCTGGCTGGCGTGCATTCATGGAATATTATAAGTGAAGTTACGTTGTATTTTGTATTCCTTTTAAATAGACCATGACATTTGACACTTGACAGTTCTAATTTTTAGTTCGAAGTTCGAATATTTAGAACCAAATCAATCTTAATCTATCAATCTTTTATCAATTATATTCAAGTCGTAGAAAAAGTATAGTACAAAATTCGAGTGCTAATGCCTATTACGCACTCGATTTTATTACAACACTCGCTCGCTGCGCTCGCTCGTGTCGCAAAATACTCGTGCGAAATAGGCTTCTTAGCACACTTATTATGCAATATACTATTACCAGACTGAAAATTTTTACCAGACTGGAAATTTTGCCTAGCAACCGCAACTGACATCCATCTAAACGTGATATTTGATTGATTGATTGATTGATATTGATATTTGTCAAACTACTGTCAGATCAAACAAATCAAGTGATCGACTTTTGCTTTTATTTCAATGTGTACCTACAACATTCTAATCAAAATGGTACTTTAATAGAAATAGAGCAGTATGAAATAAAATGTTTTACATTATTTGTATGTCAAATCAGTTTACGTTACTCGTTTCGAAATTCCTGCCTCAGCTACGCTTCGGCAGTAAACATCTGACTCGTTAACGTAAACTTTTATTTACCATACTCATATGTAAATAACTATTATTAAATGTGCATGCTTAAAAAATAATATAGCTCAACACAAACTAACGCAATAAAATCTGACGCGGGAATGTAACACTAATTTCTACAAAAAGGAATTATTCAATTAATCGATGCTACTTTGTACGCAATTAATACATTTCTTGGTAAATTGGGTTAAATAACATTTCTTAGGATTTTGGGAACCCAGGCATATATCAAAGTTTCAAGTAAATCCTCCCCGCTACGAGTCAGGAGTTAACCTCAGCAAGTTTTGGTTCCATTCCCCCGAATCCTAAACAGAGGGTGATCCAGTTTTCCAAGGTTGGACGACTCAAAAGGTAGTTTTAGACGCTGTATGATTAAGGTAAAGTGAATTTTACTATTTATATTCAGTACCGACCGTTCTACTTTGAGGATTTGAAACGGTCATTAGAAATATCCTTTAAAGACTCGGTCTAATCATTTTGTACCTGTTTGAATTTTTTAAAAGAGATGTTCCACCGTATTCATTAGTCGTGTATGAACTCCGTTAGGAGGTTATAAGTTTTCCATTAAAATTTAATAATAAGTACCGCAAATCTTCTAACTGAGTTGAATTATATAAGTTTGAAGTTTTCAAGTGGTATGTAAAAAAACAGCCGTCTTCTTCCATTCTTCACTGAAGGGTTTTTTTAATGTAATAAAATAGACAGTGGCCACTAATAATGTCGTAGTAAGATTTTGGGATACTGTATGTTTCAATGAAGCTAGTACCTACTAGTTTTTGGAGGGCTGTGGAAGGCCTGAAATTGATTGATTTATCTAGATTTCAATATATGTCAATATTCCTGATATTTTGTGTATTGATTTGCTCTCGAAGTAGTCGAAGGAGGAAGAGATCAGTTTGTAAATCTTCAGGTTAGAAGAAAATAAGTATTTTAGAGAAGCTGAGCTAGCAGTGGATACATTTTGGACAAAAGCATCCAGCACCATGACTCTTGTCTTTCTTCCGCTCTTCTTCTTTCCGTATCGTCAGGACGAATTGCGTCTTTCGGTTTCAGAGAGATAGATGTTTTCGGTCTTGCATCCATTGTAACTCCTGCATGCTCTAGTTTTAAATATTTTGTGCCCCCCTCCCCGGACTCAGTACAGTTGCATCCACCTCATATAGCTTTCGACTCACCGCTTAGACCAGTTGCGACGACACCTGTAAAGTGAAACGATGGCGCTCAGTATCGCCCTGAAATTGGAGCTCAAACTGCAATAGGGAATTGCGACCTTCCAGCCTCTCCAGCTACATCGTAATGTCCCGGCATGTATGCAAGCATTGCCGCTTATCCTCCCTCGTTAAAGGCTTTCAGGTCGGTAGCCTCTTCGCCGCCTTCTCGGATCGTGAGTGTCCTGATGTGGTGCGTTGAATGTCCTAGCTTGTGCGGCGTGGCCTTCAGCTCGATGAAGCACATAATCTACGCCACCCTGGTCTCCCCTGTCCTCTTTCTCTTCTCCATTTACGGTTTCCTCTAACAGTTTAGCAGGTTGGTTAATACTAGTAACATCTTCGTAGAGGGCGTTCTGTAGGCTTGGATAGCTAGCACGCGCACCCTTTACACGACCAATAACTTCCGGGGCTCCTTTAGCTTACACATTTCGCTCCAGAGCTTTATCGTGTATAGGACGGCAAACAGGATCGCTCCTTTCAAAATTGGGGCGAGTGCCGGCGGCCGTATGCGATGATCCGATGACGTCTATAATGATGCCTAGATATTGGTTCAATCGAAACAAACCACTCCTCTGCGGCGGTGTCTTCCTCAAGATCGCCTCCGATTTTGGAACGGAGAACTGTACCCTCTCTTCTCGAAGCCATCGCTTTCAACGTCTTGTACTATCAGCAGTGTATCGTCGGCGCGTCCCCTCGGGTAGTGTTACCATAAAGATGACGGGACACATGACGCTAATAGCTCCCCGGGCACGATCATGGAATTAATAAAAATGACTAGAGGACACCTTAATTAATCGTTTTCAACAAAAAAATGTGCGGGAGAAGCCCTAAATCTTAATTAAAAGTTCATTTCATTTCGTCTAAATCTGAGGTTAGGTTACTTATATTTCGTAATTCTTAAGTTGGTGAAACTGAAAAATGTCATTCAGTTTCCGAAGTGACAGTCGGTCAGAGTCAGAGGTTATGTTAACTTCATCTGCTTGGAATATACGTGTATATTAATACTAAATACTAATAAAAGTAATATCTATAGGTATAATATACAATACAATTTTGGGTTAGTTCGACTTATACACGACACTCCCACGTGGATGCACTTTAATAAGACCACTCTAAATTTGAACGCCTTTGAAAAGAAAAACCTCGTAGAGAGGGTTACATTTTGCATCTCCCAAGGATCGTCTTGTAGACTCGAGAGGGAAAACTCGGGGCACCTCTCGCATCTTCTATAGACCAACTCTTTCGAATCGACTGCCGATTAACTTCAAACGCCTTTTTTGTATCAACGCTGCTTAGAATCAATGGCTATATACATTAGAGAGAGGATGGGACATCTCTCACATCTTCCATAGATCTCTTGTTTGATAACGACCGCCGCTTAACTTCGAACGCCTTTTTCGTATTAATCGCTGCTTAGCACCCACCGCCTTATACACTCGAGAGGGGAAGGAATATCTCTCGCATCTTCCATACATCGCCTCTTTGTTAACGACCGCCCGTTAACTTCGAACGCCTTTTTTGTATTAATCCTAATCGCTGCTTAGCATCCACCGCCTTATAAACTCAAAAGGGGAAGGAATATCTCTCGATTGATTGCCCTTTTGAAGACCTATCAGATTCTGCGGTGCATTCCCCTCGCAGGAAGCAATGGTACTGGCTCGCGTGGAAACATCCATTTTCCCTAATGCGGTGCTCCGTTAGCAGGCTGGAGAAACTGCAGGAATTAAGGTCAGCTTTAACCTCTTTGTCCGGGTTTTGAATGAAACCCAGCATTTGGTGAATTCTTGTCGTGTTTAAGCAACAGAGGCGCCTAACGCTCTCAGTGTCATGTCTAGGGATGGGCGATAACTGTTTTCACCTATCGATAAGTATCGGGTACTTACCTATCGATATATTTTACATATCGATATGCCGATAATTATCGAAATATCGATGGTTATCGATATATCGATACCTATCGATAACTATCGAAATATCGATAAGTATTAGTATATCGACAGTTATCGATATGTCCATAGTTATCGATACATCGATAGTTATCGATACATCGATAGGTATCGATATATGTATCGATAAGTATCGATATGTCGATAGTTATCGCTAGGGATGGGCGATCACTGTTTTCACCTATCGATAAGTATCGGGTACTTACCTATCGATATATTTTACTTATCGATAAGTATTTTATTTCATATTTGCGAAATTCGGAAACTATCGTTTCTGTTATAGTGTTTTGGTCAGTATAATGGCCAGTGTCCAGATGGTGTGTTGCTGAAGAAGATGTAGTATGATGTTTAATTGCCAACAACTGCTCTTGTACTCTGACATTTAGTCTCCTATTAGTCTGACCTATGTATGATCTCATACAATTAGTACAACGAATTTCGTAAACTCCTTGTTTTTACCTGGGATATTGTCTTTGGGATTTCTAAGGAGATGTTGTAGAGAACGGTGAGGTTTAAAACATACGCTAAATTTATCTTTAGGAAATGTGTTGGCAATTTTATCTATGATGCCTTTTATGCGTGGATTTGGCATGGATGATGATGTGACGTAGCGCTTCTCTTGAGAAAGGGAGCAAAGTTAAGTTTCCGAAACGTCGAGCAACTAAAAATAGTAACTTTACACGAGAGTAAACCCGAAAATGGATTTTATTAATAAAAATAGTAGCGCTCGTTGAAATCTCAACAATAACATAATCTTATCGTACCAATAGTTATCGACATATCGATATATCAATAGTTATCGATATCGATATATCGTATCGATATATCGATATATCGATTTATCGATCTATCGATATATCGATTTTTTTAGCTCTACCTATTGTTATTCGATATATCGATAACTATCGATACCTATCGATATATCAAAAAAAATTCCCATGCCTAGTCCACGGTGCCATCGTAATTGGCCTCCAAATCACCACGATACTGACCTCTCGGCCATCGGTCCCGTCACCGTCGTATTCTGTGTCAGGGTTCTGTACGGCCAGTATGGGGCGGGATTGTAGGTTGTTGGTCATCTCGTAGGAAGTACACTGCCAGTCGCCTCTAGCGTCATCGGTTAACTACCACATGCCTAACAGTTATCAACCCCCCTCCATGTAACCCTCGTACTTCGACGGCAGGATCTGTATGCCATTCCCAAGGAATAATTTCGCCGTTCATCCGTCCACTTTTCGGTAAAGCACCGTTCAATCTTTTCTATTCGGCCTGTTTCAGACTTTTCCTTCCAGGAGTACCGATAGGCTGGTGTTCTGTGCTCATCCTGTTCATTTCTCGTCTCGGCATCGAGACCCCCCCCCCCCGCCTTCTGACGTCGCGATGCTTCCAGTCGAATCTTTGGTGCCTCTTGCCGACCCGTGTGGCGCAGTTCAGTTGTTCAACTTTGGTTGAAACCCCGCCCACTCAAAGATAAAGGCCAAAATAAAATAAAATAAATAAAGGGGGTCGGTCCCAAGCTTATCCAGAATCTCCGCAACCCGCATCCCCTCGTCGTCGCCTCTCCGCAAGGGTGACTCCATCCGCAACGATCACGCGTTCCTCGATCGCAGAACGAAGTTCCTTTCCTAGTTAGGTACGTGTCGTCCATATCATTTTTGCCCAATGGTAGGTAGTCGGATATCGCGTAAAACATTAGCGCCCCGTGCCTACATTTGATTTCCGCAGTCATTACGCGTCACCTCGAATACTGTACGATGTGGAATGATGTACCGTTGCGGGCGTAGATTATGCATTTTTTAACGTTGTCGTCGCATTCCCAAATCGGACATAGTTCCTCTATAAAACAGACGTCTATCTTGTCGCTCCTTAAGAGTCCTGATCAATTTTTTAGTAGTCGCTCTTCCTCTGTTGAGGTTCAGCTGTAACGTTCCGTTGTTGTGTTGAATGTACTCTTAGTGTGCGTACTGACTGAATGTCCTTTTAGGTGAGTGCTAGTTGGTACGAATGGGTATTGAGGATATCATTTTTACCGTTGTCGTTGAAGGAAAGGTTTTTACCTACTTTTCAAAAGCTGAAATTATAAACATATCTAAACGTATTTACGCGAAATGGCATTGTTGATATCTTTTCGAGGTAAAGTTATTTTCATACGATTTCTTCTTCGGTCAATCACGTTTCTTTTTAGGCTATGCCATAGGTTCTAATTTAATGACCTATGTTGTTTTTACCTATATCGCAATCCGACACCCATTTATTAATGGAGTACGTAAGTTTGATTTAAGTCTGATATTGGTATTGTATATTTTTAGGATGTATCTTTTTGTATTCGAAACGAGCATTGGGGTTCTGGGTGAAATGCCAACAGTCACTTTCGAATTGAAGTTGTTATTGGCCGTTTAGCTCAAACTCATCTAACACTTGAGGAACTGCTACGCAAATGATTATCTGAATCATCTGTGTATATGTATCGTTCTTTGAAAAAGACAAATACTCCACATTTTTGTTGTGTTTGTTTATTAAGTGTATCTTTGACTGCTTGTGTTCCCATCGTTCCTCTCTCCATTAACATTCTCCTGCATTTCATAACCTTCACGTCCTCAGCAACCTCCATTCGATTTTGAACGAAACTAACCGCCAAAATATCGACGCGACCCTTCCTTTTTTCTTTAATACACTCTCACAATGAACTGCTTTAACGATTCGGAAAGCAATATCGCAAAAACAAATGAAAAAGGCAACATTATACGTTTCTTTTACAACTGCATTACCGCAAAAAGAGTACTAGTTTAAGAGGATACAAAACCTCGAAAGAGTGTTAAGAAGCTTTAGCCGTACGCTCGCAAAAATCACTACCTATACCAACGGTAAAAAGGGAAAAAGTATACGGTAGCGAAAAGCCAAAAAAAGCGAGCACGCCCGAAGATGGAGAATTTATTGCGGTGAAATAAGTCATGGCGCTTGTTTCGGTCTTTGATGCAATTGAAAGGCGTCATTCAATTTGTCGTATAATGGCCAATAATGTCACTTATAGAGCTATCGGAAACTGTGAACTTATACGATGCGTATAGGTAGGTAATTAGGCCTCTTTGTGCAAGGTAGAAAAGTATGCGGAAATCAATGGTTTGTTACCTGTCCAAGTGGAAAGCGGCAATCTCGGCGTTGTGGCGTTCGAAATCCGTGAAGTAGAAGTGATTGGGAAGTGTCTGTTGCTCTCTAGGGAACCTGCAACAAATACAGATTACAGAAAGGTTTAGATTAAAGGTCTTTTTTATATAAAAAGTTTCCCGATGGCAATTTCATATAAGATTCATTCACTTAAGGAGTTTTATTTCCAGAATTTTCGCGGTCCGCGTTGAGATGCCAATTACGTTCTCGACAGCAAATCTACGAGATTATTAAAGGCGACAGATCTTTGTGTCTGCAGAAAGCAAACATATTCAAAACGTCTACGACAATCTCGTAGGATAAAAAGAGAGGAAGCAACGGATTTTCTCGTAAAATACTCTCGATTCGGATTGCGGCCGTAAAACAAGGTATAAAATATTCCGATTTGAAAATTGCAACCGTCGTCGCCGCTTTGCGTTTCCCTTACGTTACCGAAAATCGTACCAATTCCGCAAATTGTTGTATTTGAAAAATCGGGCATAACAAAACTTCTTCCAAACACGTATCGGAAGCGCGATAGCACTTTATCGAACACATGCTTTAAGCGTCGATGGTGCTTAAAGGGAAAACTGAAGTGTACATAATATATACCTATACTACTCTCACTGATGTCAAACTTGATTTACGAATAAACCACTCGGTGAAGATTGAGTCACTACAAAATTGAACACTTCAATAATTGTCAAACATACACTGCGATTATCGACGCTGACTCGTAGATTAATCTGTGTGTTACCAATGGTTAAGTGCACCAATAATTAACGGAATTTCATAATAAAACGTAAATTTCCACTCGTTAATGGTTGTCCAAATACGCGGGATTTTAAAAATGCAGCGCAATGTTCTTTTTTGATTACGTTTTGTTTTAAGTGCTCGCGTTTGTTTTATAAATAAATGCTTCGACTGTCTGTATAAAAATCTAAACGTTTGGCGGGCTCTTCAAAATCGTATATCCCCAGTCTGCCGGTGCCCTTAGCTGACACGTAGCTAAAATTCGACCCTGCGAAACATCTTTATTACTTACGTTTTATTCGTGGCATCAGTGAACTGAATTGCGTCTGAAATTGTTACTTTGATTTACTTGTCTAGGATTACCGGTTACATTATTTGCTATGATAAAATTAGTCATCTGGCCAGTAGGGATTATTTTGAGTTTAGTTAGGGATTACCCGCTCACAATGCCATAATCGTGAGAGAATACCTATCGCACAAATTTCCTGAAAAATGGCAAACTTTCTCGATAGGTATTTTCTTACGATTAGGGCGTTGTGCGCGGGTGCGCCATCCTGTTGAAACCATTTTTTATGTATGTCGTATATCGTTGTATTCGTAAAAAAATGCTATTCAATACCGTATGTACTTTTTTTATGTGCTATATACAAAAATAAAGTTGATAATGATTTCTCCGAAACGAAACGTTTTATTGAAAATCACTCAACGGTCTTGTAGGGCCCAAAAAGTAGCAACGTGTCTTTTTTTTTATTTTTCTGCGCCTGCTCAAATAACACCAGAAAAAAATAAAAACGAAATCGGCAAATGTGGTTTTCTTGACATATCTTCTGAAGTAATCGGAATTTTCTGTTTTTCTTAAAGCATCATACTAACTATTTAATTGCGTAACATTTTTTCTAATTTGGGCATCATCGTATCTCCTATGGTTTCCAAGATCCCCATGATAGACATCCTTATCTTGGACACGATGTATGTTCAAAATGCTAACCGCGAACGCCTTGGTCACATTCTAATTTTAAACAAAAGTGTCTCTGAACTTTATTTAACATATCAAGCGTGATCGACCTAATCGCAATTTTTAATATGTTGTAACATATGGTACCTAATACGCATCACACGACAATGAGCAGTAGAATCAGCGCAAAATCAACACGGCGTTTGCCCCTCCGCTTGCAAAACAATCATCCCAACCGTCGAACAGGGTTTTGTAAGGCAACGCGTATCCCCCCCCCCCCATGTTTCTTTCTCCTCCACAACCGTATGCTGCGTGACCACTCACATTGCAGGTTTTGGTGACGCCATTGAACGCAGACCGGGGGGGGGGGGACTGGGAGGTATACAATACCCCCTCCTCCTCAGTATACGAAGACTGTGTTTATAATGGGTACACCAATGGTGTCATGGGCGATAATGATGATTGCAGGGAAGGGTCATTGCATTTTCTTTTTTACTGGAGGATATTACCCCCCCCCTCCCCGTATATTAAGCACACCTTTCTTTTTGTATCCGGAGTGTGCGTTTAGAACAAAACGTAATTATCGCGTTATCTTCTCGCACAAAAAAAATTTTTGAATTGGATTAAGCTTCGTACAATTCTGACGCCGAAATCGAGTAAAGAAAAATGAAGACATATAAGATGTTTATGAGGTTTATGAAACAGGAGATATCGCCGAGGAAACTGTGAAAGAAAGCGATGAAAATGAGGAGGTAAAGTAGGTAGAAGGTAAATTAATAGAGCTCAATTAAATACACAATAGATAATTTACAGATGAAAAAACATTTATTTGACAAAATCAATCAATCAAGCTGAAAGAAAATAGGCCCTCAAGGCCAAAGTGCAAATACCAAGTAACAAGCTATGATTGAAACAATTCGTTTAAAAACTCTTAATTACCTGAAAGTGTAAAAATTCTTAACATCCAATCAATTGCAATTGTCTTTAACTGAAGCACAACACACACAAATTCTTATATTGCCCTTAAAGTTCTATTTAGATTACATTGGCATTGTTTGAATTACAGATGTGAAATTGGCTGTTTGATGGTGGAAAAACTCCTCTTAAAGCGCATTTTTAAAACCGAAATAGCTTTTGTTTTGACATCACCAACTGATATATTTCTTGCGTCTCAATCGTGCTTTGTGAGTACCCTCTTCCGACAATCCATTCTTGAGGTGTAAAGGAATATACCCGATCAAGAGAAGCGGTCGAGGAAGAGGGCTACGGTTAGTAGAAATTAATTCCTTTCGTTGAAACCTTTCATTAGAGTACCATGAAGGATACCCCCCCCCCCCGTACTTTTGATAAGAGGACAGAAAGAAGAGCAGTAGTTGGTAGAAAACGATTCCTTTCGTTGAGACCTTTCATTAGAATACAATGAGAGATAAAATAATTTTTAACGCCCCCCCCCCTTCAGGCCCCGTCGGTCACTGATCTCGAAAAAGAGTCGCACAGGAAAGTTATAGTTTGTACAAACCAATTTATTTCGGTGAGACCTTTCATTAGAATACCATGAAGGATAGAACACGCCCCTCCCCCCATTTTCTAGTTTAAGTTGGCACCACCAATTGGTTGTCGTATGTAAAAGCTATGCACGTTTTACTTTCAAAAACAGCATCTCAGGAAATAATTCGTGGGGGAGCCCCCTTTTACACAGCAAAATTTGATAGTCGTCTGGCATACCTTCAAGGTATAGGCTACCTACTGCAAAAAATTCCAGGACTCTAGGACCATTCCCCTAGAAGTAGTTCAAAACGGTAGAAGTGGGTCCGGACGGACGGACGGGCAGACAAAACGCAAACAATAGCACATTTTTTTTAATTCTCAAAAAGATGCGCTAAAAAGACTTCCTTATGCGATAAACGCTTGATAAACTCAACACTCTAACTGATTTCTTCGTAAACGTAGACAAACAATTTCGCTTAAACTCGACATAAACATTCACTTTAATCAGCACCACTTAATCTCTCCCTAACTTTCTTCCACAAAACGTTACGACTACTGCCTTTCCACAACGGTAAAACTGACAACGACACACAAAACAATAAGTGGCTATGTTTCAATGTCCACAAAAACCACGATTAACGTCAACCACAAAAAAAGAACCGATTCACGTCTTCCTCTGCTATTTAAAACTATTTCCCTTTCCGTTTCAGATTCAACTGTGTCTTCGAATAAATTAAACACCTGTTTATCGGCAAAACCTGCTTATCTACGAACTTATATAGCTCACGCAGCGATAACGGAACTTCTTATCGCAAAGACCGGAGATAACAATTTTACGAAATAATAAACTTAAACTTTTAACATGCAATTTCTTTTAAAGAAAATACAACAAAATTAACCCCATTAAATAATCCTTAAACAAAATCACATTTATTCAAATTCAAATGCAGACACAGGAGTTACTAATTTCACACATCCATAAACAAGTATATATTGTGCACGACTCTTGTGCAGATAAAAGACACTTTTTTAAACCGAAATAGCTAGTAAATAATAGTTATACGGTTGTAGCATTCTATATTTATCGTTGTTTATCTTCTTGGTGGATGATTAAATGGGCGGGACATAAATATGTAAGGGCCGCCTGCAACACATTTAAAATGCACGCTATAGAATGCACGAAGAATTAAGCTCTTGCAGACATTCTCCGCAATATTGAATTTTTTCTATGACACTCCACTTTCGAGATATCCTCACTTTAAGTTTCCATATCGCCAGTTGATATGACTCGTTTAGACGTTCCAACCACCCTTTTGAGAGTACCCTCCTACCACGTGTCGTTTTGACATTACCAGTAGAATACTCCCCATTTTGATGGGAGGGCAGGGGTAAGGGAGGGTAAGGGAGGGCAGGGCAGATATATTTCATTAAAATACCATGAATGATAAAAATCCAGTTTCTATCCCCCCCTCGTCCATCTCAAAAAGGAGTCGCGAATGAAAGCTATGGCTTTTATGAACCAATGCCTTGTGATGAGACCTTTCATTAGAATTCCATGAAGGGAAAACGTGTTTTAGCCCCCCTCCCCCCATTTTCAAAAAATTTATTTAGCCAAATTGGTTATCGTATGGAAAACTTATGCAGAAACAGCATTTTGAGAAATATGCAGAAACAGCATTTTGAGAAATAAAGTGTGCCCCCCCCCCCCAGATAACAAAAGTTGAAGGTCATCTGGCGCACCTTCTAGGTATAGGCGACTTATTGCGAACATGTGCACAACTCATGTGCAGATAAAGCGCGTTTTTTTAAACCGAAATAGCTTTTGTTTTGACATCACCAATGGATATATTTCTTGCAGACGTCTCAATCGCTCTTTGTGAGTACCTTCTTCGACAATCCGTTCTTGAGGTATAAGGGAATATACCCTATCACGATAAGATGTCGAGGAGGATGGGTATGGTTGGTAGAAATTCCTTTCGTTGAGACCTTTCATTAGAGTACCATGAAGGTTAAAACTAGTTCCACTCACCCCCCCCCCCCACCCTGTACTTTGATAAGAGGACAGAATGAAGGGCAGTAATTGGTAGAAAAGGTTCCTTTCGTTGAGACCTTTAATTAGAATATGAAATAAAATTAGTAAGGCACCGTCGCTCAGATCTCGAAAAAGAGCCGCACGGGAAAGTTATAGTTTGTACAAACCAATTTCTTTCATTAGAATACCATGAAGGGTAGACCCCCCCCCCCCATTTTCTAAAGTTTACCTTGGCACCACTAAAGGCATGCGTATGCAAAATCTGAGACCAATTGGTTGTCGTATGTAAAAGTTATGCACGTTTTATTTAAAAAAATCCAAGACTCTAGGACCATTCCCCTAGAAGTAGTTCAAAACGGTAGAAGTGGACGGACGGACAGACAAAACGCAATCAACAACACATTTTTAATAATTATAAAAAATCTGCTAAAAATTTCAAGGCTTTAGGACAATTTCTCAAAAAGTAATTCAAAGTCGTCCACTCTAGCACTGAAGAAGCAATCCATTAACCAACAGAAAACCGTACCCAAGTGAACTTGCCGTAGAGAATTCATTGATCGCACAAATTGTCGCTATATCAGCAAAATTCAAGCAACAATAAATCCATTCAAGACAGAAAAAGTAGCATTTAACACCCCCTAGAGAGTCTCAAAGGGGAGGTTGTTGGGAAAGGTTGTGAAGATCCGCCAAGACAAGCATGAACACTGTCCTTAAGGACAGTGTAATAGTTTTACTTCACTTAACAATTGGAAAAATTCAATGACGGTTTAATTGTATTGTTTCTGGAGACTGCATCTGGCGTATTCTAGAATTTAGTACTGGATCGAGATACACTTTGTCTCATCTTGGAGGCTATAATTCAAATTTAAAGTGGATGCATACGTCATCTTCTTTAACCACCTTGTTATATCGTGTGTTCTTTTTAGGATTTTGCCATTTGAAATTATTGTTTTTGGTTTTGGTTAAAACTAGATTGGCCATTCGAGGTCTAAGGTTTGTCTAATAAATAGCGAAAAATATCACCCCTGAAATAATGTTCGTAAACTTTCAAATTAGAGTTTACGAGAATATAAGACGCAAGAGGTATTTACCATTTAATTGATGCGGTGCTAATCCCTAATACAATTTTCATGCTTCCTTACAAACAAGCCACAAAGCTCACTACGGCGGAACTTGTGGAGAATGCAAAGCCACGTTTCTAAATTCAATTTGCCTTGTGTGGATGTTGATACATATAAAAGTTAGGAATTAATTCGAATGATCTTAATTAAGTAGATAAAGCTTTGCGCACATTTACACGAAACAATCCGGAAAAGCGCGAAAACACCCAAGACAATTCCCACAGGTAATATAAGGTGTCATTTTTATGTAATACAAAGAATCGCATTAAGTTTTTTCCAACCCCTAGCGACGGAAGCCCATGGTTTAGACGAGATAACGAATTGAGCTGTGGCGTACGTGATCGGGGCGCCAATATCCAAATTTACATATTGTAATGTCTAATGTGGCTGACAAAATATGGATTTTACCGAGATAAGACGCCCCGAACTCCGTGTGCACAAATACACCACACTGTCATAATGATTATCGAAACGTGATGCTACAATCGGCCGTGGATGGCTTTCGGTTTAGGAATTTGCAATTTTTCTAAAGGTGGCAAACGAAGCTTATAAAATGTAGATATCGCCGGGGAAACCGGATGAGGGTGGCATTTGGTATGAAATTTATTCCCTGTGAAAATCTTGGTAAACGCCACCCCAATGTGTAACACGAAAACCACATAAAAATCAATCACGTCGCCTTTCTTAAAAATATTCGTAATGTTTACGACGTAGTGCAATTAACTGCGCTTTTCCTAAAGCATTCAAGCTGAACAAGAGAAATTTGGAATCAAGTTCGAAACCCCGGAAAAAAGTTACTTCTGTATTCAGGACGAATAAAACAAATCAAATCGTTAAAGTCAATTTCATATTCCATATGTGTTTACTGATTTAAATGAGAAATGTCACGTAAACGTAACATTTATTTTCGAATGTTTTATCTACAATTATAAACCATAAATCAGGTTAAGGAAGATTCACGCTACAAACATTTTCTTTTCCATTAGCTACTATAAATGGCTAATTTAAAGGGTTAACTAACTTTGCGATCCTTTCCGACAGTTACACAATAATTCAATAGACAACACTACGGAATAATCCATTAGAATTAACCATTGTTTCATAAATTCCATAGTGAAGGATGTAAATACGTGGTGTAATTGTTTTGACACTCAAATGCACTAGTTGAGTGTATCTTGTCCCCATAACGAATATTATATAATATTTAGAAGTGATCGTGAATACTGTACTGTGATGTAACTAATCTATACGGGTTAGTTAGAAGTGAGTGGAATCTGATCGAGATTATTTGAAATTCAATAAGCTTAAAGGTGATAGTAAGTTTGTTAAGGACAAAGCGTTCGGGTCATGTAGAACATTTAGGTTCCACAAAGCGCTTTTCTTACGTTGATCGTGTTACGTGATGTAACTAACCTTTATGGATTGCCTATGAACGTTCTGGATATTTCACATCCAGATCATTAATAATTAAAAATATGTTTACAGACACCATTGATACTAGTTTCTTCATTATATTAATGATTATCTACATTTGTAGTCAATTTCATCGGGCCACAACAGTCTCTGATTGGGTCCATCTTTCTTGAAAGAAATCCGACGGCAAAACAAATGTTCGGTCCTGAAGCTCCAGCTAAGAATAGAAGCGCCCCACTTGCTTCACGGAACCTTGGTGTTCAGTTCCCACCTTTTTTAATAGGCGTTTAAACTGGATGGTAATGGTCGACATTCTAAATCGGGCACGAAATTTACGAGTGTAGGCTTCGTGGGATATAAAAAATTCAACCATCGCCCAACTTTTGCAAACCTTTTTCATCTCTACTAACTACCAGGCCGAAGTGACACCATCAACGTTGTCCTGAAGTTCGCAGAGACCGAGATCATCACGCACTGAATCCCACCGCACGGTAGGGCTGAAGGTTACAAGACGCGCCTTCTAACGCCCCACTGTATCATCAGCATTGTACTTGACCTTGTACACCCAGCCGGCCTAGGAACTAGGTCCCAAGTGTGATGTTCAATGAACGCTCCTCGGTCATTGCCACTTTCCAATTTTTTGCTTGAGAACTTTCAATGGATTCGGTGTACGAAGATCGTTCAGCGTCGTAAGCTATCGTGGCTTAGTATTCTGAGGTTCCACATACTGCACAGTCCTTCAACTTTCTCGGCATCTTCAATTTGGATCTGTCTCGGAGTTTCCACTATTGTGGAATTTGACCTTGATTCCACAGGTCCTACTTCCGGTAGAGGTTCCGCTGCTTGTTCTGTTGGTACTACCGGCTCTGGTGCTGGTGTAGGATTCTGGTCTCCTGGTGAGTTAGTGATGTCACTTATACTCGCTTTTACTGCTAGAGTATTCAAATATGGCTGTCGACTGCGAAATACCTGGTTCTAGAGGCGGTCCTGTTCGGTTAATCACCCACGCAGCTGTCATCACAGCCTCAGCGAAAAATTTCAGTGTGAGTCCAGAATCTCCGAACTTAAGTTCCGGAAACTGGCTCCGAAAAGCCACAAAATCAAAGTAAAGTCAGCGAGTTTTTGTGTCTGTGCGACTGAATACCGTAAACTTTTTACGACCAGATTATTTAGATTAAAATTTTTTTTATTTTAATTGTCGACCGCTTGTGTGCGGGGTAAATTTCCAAATTTCATTCTTTCACGGAAATTCATTAATTCATTCATGTGTTTCAGAATACATTTTTGCGGGCATTTTTGTCATTGTCAATTAATTAATTGTGTGTTTATTCGAATCCAAAGTGCGATCCAGATAGAGTTTTCATCTCAGATTGTTCTATTCGTCCGCAAGATTTATTTCAGGTGTTAATCCAAATTTTCGATTTGATCAAGGCCACCGAATTTCAAATTGAGTCAAAATTCTTTTCTTTATAGCAGATGCCGGATGAGTACGAGGATAAAATTCTGTCTCAATTTTGATTTTTTTAGGCTTTTGATTTTTGTTTTTGGCGTGGAAAGTATTGCACAACTCTTGTGAAGATAAAGAACATTTTTTTAACCGAAAGAGCTTTTGTTTTGACATCACCAATGGATCAGACGTCTCAATCGCCCTTTGTGATTACCGTCTTTCGACAATCCGTTCTTGAGGTATATGGGAATATACCCGATCACGATAAGAGGTCGAGAAGCAGGGCCATGGTTGGTAGAAATTAATTCCTTTCATTGAGACCTTTCATTAGAGTACCATGAAGGATAAAACTAGTTCCACTCCCCGTCTCCCTTCCCCTCCACCCCGTACTTTGATAAGAGTACAGAAAGAAAGGCAGAAGTTGGTAGAAAATGGTTCCTTTCGTTGAGACCTTTAATTAGAATACAATGAGAGATAAAATTAATTTTTAACCCGGGAAAGTTATAGTTTGTACAAACCAATTTCTTTCGATGAGACCTTTCATTACAATACCATGAAGAGTAGAACATGTGGTATCCCCCCCCATTTTAACTTGGCACCACTAAAGGTATGCGTATGCATAATCTGAGACCAATTGGTTGTCGTATGTAAAAGTTCTGCACTTTCAAAAACAGCATCTCCGGAAATAATTCGTTCGGAGGGGGGGCTTTTAGACCGCGAAATTTGATGGCCGTCTGGCACACCTTCATGGTATAGGTAAGGAACCGTTTTCTACCAACCATTTCCCTTCTTTCTGTCCGCTTATCAAAGTACGGGGTGGAGGGGTAGGGGGGGGGGAAGAAGTAGAACTAGTTTTATCCTTCATGGTACTCTAATGAAAGGTCTCAACGAAAGGAATTAATTTCCACCAATCATAGCCCTCCTCGTCGACCTCTTATCGTGATCGGGTATATTCCCATATACCTCAAGAACGGATTGTTGGAAGAGGTTACCCACAAAGGGCGATTGAGACGTTTGCAAGAAATATATCCCTTGGTGATGTCAAAACAAAAGCAATTTCGGTTTAAAAAATGCGCTTTTTGTGCACAATGTATACCGGTTTTTTTTTCTGTTTTCGTTCTGCTTCTGTTCCATTGATTTTGTTTTTGAATTTTACTTTCTTGGTTTCCTTTTGTCATTTTTCTATTTCTGGTTTCAGTTTTTGGAATTTTGATTTCGCTATTGAAAACAAAGAAAAACAACAATAAATTAAAAAACTGAATACACAATAATACAGGGATGAACTGGATCTGATGGAGTGTGTGGAAGTTCTTTCAGTTTTTCTCCTTCCATTTTTCTGTTTCCCCGTTTCCGTTCTCCCGTTTCCAACCTTTTTCCATTCTGCTTGTTTACGTTTTTCTGCTTCCGTTGCTCGATTTGTTGATTTTTTCTGTTTATGTTCTTTCGGTTTCCATCTGTACATTTTTAGTTTTCAATACGAATTTGTGATTTGCAAGAATTCCCAGAAACATCTCAAGATTTCCAGAAATATCTGTTTCTAAAGAAATTTGCAAGTTTATTTAGAAGATTTTCTTTGTTCGTTTTCCTATTTCGATTTGTCTTTTTTGTTTCGGTTTTTTATTCTTATTTCCTTCCCTTCTCGATTGTCGGTTTCCGAGGTTCGGTTTCGAAGACAAACATTATACAAAACAGAAACAGGAGACTCGGAAATGAGAAAACTGAAACAGAAAAATTGAAAAACCGAAAACCAAATGAAAGTGAAAAACGAAAACAGAGAAATAGAAACAGAGCAGCGGAATGAGAAAAACCAAGGTATAAAACAAAGAAAGGAAAAATACTGGAAACAGGAAAATGGAAATGGGAAAAGTTGAAACAAAAAACGGAAGCAGAAAAACCGACTCTTACTCTGTTGCTTTCGATCTCACTCTTCTTTTTAATCATAATTACTATCGTTCTTGCTTTCCCTTTCGCTTCGCTTCTCTATATTTCCTTCCCTGTCCGTTCCGTCTCTTCACGTCCACTTTTCCATTGCCACCCGTATCCCATCTGCGCCCGTTGCTGTCCCTCTCCTTTCTTGCTTTCGACTTTTCTTTTTCGCTTTGATCTTTCTGTTTTGATTTTCTAATTTCTTTATTTTTCCGATTTTCTGTTTTCATTTCACGTTTTCTAATCATAGTCTCTATTTTTGTTAGGTTTTCTGTTATCGGAATAGAACACAAGGTAGCACAAATAAGAAATAAGTACATGGTGTTTCTAAATATGATGTAAATACGGGTAGCGCGAATTTTTTGGTTTATTTCATGCCTTAAGGTTGTTTTGTTACCCAATAAATGAAGTTATACATCACTGGATGGCAGCACGTGTACAAGTATTTACGAAGCCAGTTTTACGCAGCACAATTTGTAATCTCACGTCCGCCTTACGCAGCACAACTTTTAAAGTATACTACTCTATGACAAGATATAGTACATATCGTCAGTAAACTATAGTCCATATGCGCAGCAATGTAACATAAATTATTAAATCGTAAATGAAACGTCATTTATAACGCGACGGATAGTTGTATTTAATAATATGCACCTGAAATGCAATGTAAAAATCCGTTCCCTACGAGTGAAAGTTTCTCAAAACCAGCCGTACGGAGTCAGCGGTTCTCAATACAACATCCGTTGCGCTATAAATGACATTTGACTTAAGACTTATAATACAGCATATGGTGTAGGTACCTTTCTCAATATTTATACCTGAGAAGCATAAATAATAAAAAATACAGGTTTTGAAGCACCACGAAGCCGAATCAAACAAAATCTGGATTATCTCTATCTGTCTGTCTGTCGGTATTCTCATTTTCAGGTAAACGACTGAACCGATTGGAACCAAATTTGGTACATATATGTTTAGAGCAGAAAAGCTTTTGGGTAGAATCACGCATGTGCAGATATGCCGGTAGTATAGGTAAATGCTGCGATAAGTTTGCCTTTACTAGTTAAAATTTCAAAAAAATAGCCGATTAAGAAAGATGATATCGCTCAGCTTCCGCATGACACATTTAATTTTTACTATGTGCCTTGTTTTTCTTTACTAATTTCAAAGAAATGACTATAAAGTTGGCACATTGCGCAGTATGCGTATGCGCGGTTTTTACCATATATGCGATATGTCGCCAAGCGGAAAACATATTCTTGGTAACGATTCTACTAGTTGTGTGTCCATTGGTAATAATGCATGCGAATATCTTAGTAAATCAACAGTTGTCTTCTGTACGCGCAGACCATGCGCATATTATGTTTTAAATGTAGGTACCAGGTTAGTAGGTATTGTTTCTAACAAGAAGAGATATAAAGGATGATGAATAATACCTACATAACTGGTTTTAACTTTACCAGCCGCTGGTCAGGCGCAGGAGCAAGCAATTGGTGTAAATTTTCTTGGTTCTTGGTTGTTATTATACCCTAAGCTACCGAATGCAAACAGAACGAACTAAATATCTTGAAAACTGTAAGAGTAGATGCAGCTTCGAGTGGACGGACGGAGAAAGTGGCAATAATAGCGCCTTCCAACATGTATTGGAAAATGCGCTAGAACTGCCCTCTGCCATATTCGCTATGCGCACCACTTTTTTGTAAGACGAACATTTGGTGCAATATGTTTAGGTTATTTCAACGATGAAGTGCGCATAATTTTTTTTTAAAGTCACACGAAGAAACTGTCCGCAATTGCAGTTCCAAATATAACATTTTGTGGGGACCAGACTTTTCACACGCCCGTTTAAGGGTGCATCTTTGGAAATACAAAATTAGAAGTAATACATTCAAAATCCCAGATAGTCTTACTTGTTGTGTTCATAAGAAGAAAATGTAACTAAAAACGCAAATTTGGTACCGTTCGGGGGTGTAGCTCGCCCAAGACATAGATTAAAAAATCTATGTCCAAAGCGACACATTTTATCTGCGTCGTGCAAGTACTGGTTGCAATTTTAAAAATGTCCCTCTTTTTTAATTAAAAACTTGTTTCCAGCCCCACCCCCATTAACCACCCTTAATCAAGTTCTTAGGGGATTGACATTTTATCTGTGGCATTATTAAGAGGTAAAAAACATAAGTGTTTTATGAGATCCGATTATCGCTATTGTGGTACATATCAGAGCCCCACTCTAGCCTCAATATTAGACCAAAAAATCCGATACAACTGAATACCGAACGATTCTTGAGATCTTCGCACATGCATCTTTTTTACAACGCAGGGATTGATTCTGTTCCACCAGATCAGCATAGCTTGTAAAACAAATTTTTGAATTAGCATTACTTTTACTTTTATACGAGGTGGGAGGTGCATATACATACAAAATTTCATTTAAATATAACAAATAAAAAAATTGGGATTGCTCAAATACAAAAGTTGGGTTGCACATGCGCAATTTTTTAAAAATTCATCTACTAACACAGAAAACCGGATATTCATATGTTCT
Organism: Photinus pyralis; assembly: GCF_008802855.1. NCBI lineage: Eukaryota > Metazoa > Arthropoda > Insecta > Coleoptera > Lampyridae > Photinus > Photinus pyralis. Next base: position 33,220,103 of record NW_022170819.1, on the reverse strand, counting down.
TTGTAACAAGAATTATAACAGAACCATTTTTTGTAGGTTTGGGCAGTTTTTGGGTTGTAACTTTTTGGCCCGTTAGTCTGCATAGCCGAAAAACAATAGGGACCTTTCTTATATCCTGAAGAACATGTGTGTCTATTTTCAAAGCGATTGGACGTTTCTACACAAAGTTATCGTGCACAGGGACAGACAGACGGACAGCAATACAAAATTATAAACGATCGCGAGGGTCGTTAATAATAAAATATTTCTATAAAACCCAAGGACCTTGATAAAACCAGCACATTAAAAGTTGACCAATATATTATAAATGTATATATAATATAACTATAAGTATTGACATTGATTATACACACTATAAATCAAGTGTATTGATAAGAATCCCAAAATAGATCATAATTCAAACACAAAGCCAGTTCAGGTGATGTATTGTATACCTGAAAATTTGACAGAGCAAGAATAGGTCTGTGGAATAAATTACAATCCTGTTTGTAGCATAATGTAGGACGTATCTAATTACGATAACAAACAAAACACCACCTTTATCTCTAAGAACAAGGTCAGTCTTTGGCGATAATATCCATGTGATAAATTGATGTAAGTATATTACAGGTTGCTATTCTTCGTTAATAGGTCACTGCGTTACCTAAACGTCCACACTGTATACAGACTTTAGCTACACGCTAACAGCGCCATCTTACACGAAATCCACAAATTAAATTACAGGAAAAACATGTGGAATTTGATGGCGGTAACTCACATTTTAGCGATCAGGCACTAAAATGTACAAAACTTGAAAAATAAGTAAGTTTCATCCGAAACCAAAATACTACATCATTCTTCAGGGTACTACTTGTGACAAGACACTAATAGTTTGCTACACTATTTGATATTTATTTAGTGGTGTACCTTTAAAGGTTACGTAATATTTTTTTTTCTTTTGTATTAATGCGAAATATGTATCTCATCACGTAGTTGTCTCAGATGAAGGTGTTACGAATTATCTTTTACGAAAAAAGTAAAAATATTTTGAAATTTGTACATTTGAAATTTGAATTTATATTAACCTCACATTTTGGTGTTAATCCCCCCTAAGACTCGCAACGTATTACGCGGTCCAATGGCGTGCGTGAAGGTAGCTAGTACGCGCCAGTAGTTCAGTACTCTGTAGTGTACCGTTTGAGTACTATCTTAAAACGACAACAAAAATTTGCTACCTATGGACACCGATATTTTTATGTACTGGCTGGCGGGATTTGGAAGCTAGCAAGTACACTAGATATCGATAACCCGCACACTAATATACAACGGTACTATTTAGTACTTCTTGGGAACTGAATACATACACAATCAGTTTCTTGGTACCTTTAAGAATTGCCTTGTACTGGCTACTGTCCAAATTCCGCTAGCCAGTACTCGTGAAATTGATAACCAGGATATAAACAAACAGCAGTACCATTTAGTACTGCTTAAGGACTGATTAAATATAAAATCAGTTTTCTGTTACCATTAGGATACACTAGTACTGGCTACCTTCCAAATCTGGATAGCTAGTAGGTACAATGGATATTGATGTACGGCACATAAATAAGCGATAGTATGATTTCGTACTTCCTAGGTAGCAAATATATATCCAATCAACTGAGTGGTACTTTTAAGGATTACCTTGTACTGACCACCGTCCATATGCTGATAACCAGTACATGGGAAATTAATAACCAGAGCATAAGCAAACAGCAGTACCATTTAGTACTGCTCATGACTGATTCAACGTGCGGTTCATTTTTTAGATATCTAGGATTACACTAGTACTGTCTACCGTCTAATTCTCACTAGCCAGTACAAGGAATATTGATGTACCTACGGTACATAAATAAGCATTAGTAAGAGTTTGTACTTTCTAGGTAGTAAATGTAAATAGAATTAGTTGTGTGACAGCTTTAAAGATATACAATGCGATCAAAAATGATTGGCTGTCTAGTCGCCTTTGGAATTTTTGTTTACATGTGAAATCATCTCGGAAATCATATTTAACTTGAACTTCCAAAGGCGACTCGACAACCAATCATTTTCGATCGCCCGATATTAAACGAATATGTAAGTATGCAGGGGGTCCCAACGAAAATTCGACCCTCCTTTTCTGGAAAAGCGGTCATTTTCGGAGAACTTCCGAAACAGCTCAATTTTGATTTTGAGGGGGACGAAATATCTATAACATACACTTGGAATCTCCACCCCGTGGGTGTCACAGCAACTCCTCAAGAATTTTGGAGTGCCACATCAAATTAAAGGCATTTTTACTTTCTATTCAACCACATTATTTTTTTGCAATATACACGGTGTCCATTTTTCGAGTGCCACTATGGGGATCTCGCTTACCTTAAGAGATAGAAAGTTGGTTAAATGGGGGCAAAGTTGCGAATTTCCCTGCTGAATAACCATCTGAAAAGAAATTTAAAAAATCATCAATAGTTTTGAAAATATCGCAAAAAAACGAAACTTTCTGATTTTCGTTTTTAATTTTTTCATGATAAACTAGTCGTACTAGACATTTCTAATTAACACATTATTCGAACACTTTTCAATGGAGATTTCAAATGTGACATCTCGTTTTAAATAACTTTTAAGATGACAGAGAACCACGTGGCAACTTTACTTTTTCTTATGGGCGCCATTTTTAATTTTGAGATTTTCAGATTACGTCTTTTTTTCTCCTTACGACGATATATCACACATGGTGGTTCAGCATCACATTTTTCCTAAAATACAATTTTTAATTTTTTGGGCTTTGGAAAAACAAAACGTTCTTTTATTGTGAACCAAAGTTTGACAGTTTGATGCATATGTCCGGTTGCAGTGTTGGCATCAGGGAACTAGATGTGTTGAGAAAATTCGATTTTCATATGAACAGAATTGAACCTTCGTTTTGCAAGAAAATTATAATTCAAATTAGAACAAAATACATAAGGATAAATAATATTTTAGCAATAAAACAAGCTCAAACGTAAATGACACTGCTTGAAATAAGTCAACATTTTGCTCACAACAAAAGAACGTTTTGTTTTTGCATACCTAGCACTCTTCGCATAAAATGAAAATTGTATTTTCAGGAAAAATGTGATACTGAACCACCATGTGTGATATATCGTTGTAAAGATAAAAAAAAGACCTAATCTCAAAATGTTAAAATCCAAAACGGCGCCCATAAAAAACTAAAGTTGCCACGTGTTCCTCCGTTATCTTGAAAGTTATTAAAAACGGGATGCCATATTCGAAATCTCCATTAAAAAGTGTCTGAATAATGTGTTAATTAGAAATGTCTAGTACAGGGTCTAGTACAATTAGTTTACCATGAAAAAGTTAAAAATGAAAATCAGAAATTTTCGATTTTTTGCCATATTTTCAAAACTATTGAAGATATTATAAATTTCTTTTTAGATTATTATTCAGCACGAAAATTCGCAACTATGCCCTAATTTAATCAAGTTTCTATCTCTTAAGATAAGCGAGATTCCCATAGTGGCACTCGAAAAATGGACACTGTGTATACTCGTATTTTACAATCACAGCGATAAATTGGCGTACTGTTTGAAAGAAACACTCGAACAAATGTCACTTTGCAAGCAAAATTGTGCATATCGCATACGTTCGACATTCGTCTAGTTCAGATTTACTAAAACAATATTGCTCGCGCTAGTCTGTGTATTTCTGCTCGTCATTAATAGATGTCTGTATTTACGTTGAAGAATGTTTTTTCTGTAAGAATAAAGTAAATATCGATTCAAAATTCCAATTCAAAACGCCCACCGATAGGCGAGCAGTCGAACAATTACAAATTTGTTGGTAATTAAAATAATTTCGGATTTCTTTTAGACAAGCGATTTTTAGCGACATCTCTGTAATAGTGGCGTAAAAATAGATGGGCGATCATTTTTCATCGCATTGTATATCTTTAAAGCTATCACACAACTAATTCTATTTACATTTACTACCTAGAAAGTACAAACTCGTACTAATGTTTATTTATACTAGCTAGAGTACTAGTGTAATCCTAATGGTATCAGAAAACTGATTTTACATTTAAGCAATCGTTAAGCAGTACTAAATGGTACTGCTGTTTGTTTATATCCTGGTTATCAATTTCACGAGTACTGGCTAGCGGAATTTGGACAGTAGCCAGTACAAGGCAACTCTTAGAGGGACCAAGAAACTGATTGTGTATGTATTCAGTACCCAAGAAGTACTAAATAGTACCGTTGTATATTAGTGTGCGGGTTATTGATATCCAGTGTACTGGCTAGCTTCCAAATCCCGCCAGCCAGTACATAAAAATATCGGTGTCCTTCATAGGAACTAAATTTTTGCTGTCATTTTAAGATAGTACTCAAACGGTACTACAGAAGAGTACTGAAGTATGGGCTACCTTCACGCACGCGATCCAGTTGGCGCTTTTCGAACTTATTTAGAAGTGCCCTTTTGGTACCTTCACTTGTGCTTATGGCAGGTATCCCGCGTGGGGTACTGGACCGTAGGAAAATTTTCGCTGCTCGAATTAGAGGCGATAAAAAAAAACTCGGAGTACCTTGCAGTAGCCGAAAAAAAGTTATTAACGGAAATGTCCGAAAGTGCTTGTAATCTTCTTGTATGTATGTATACTAACTAAAATTGTATCCATCATTTTTGAATCACCCTATATAAAGAGCCAATTAATATAATTAACGTAAAAAACCCAAGCAAGAATTATATTATAATAATAACAATAATAATAGAAACACTTACACAATAAACTCCATTTAATAAAATTGCTAAACTTACAGGAATTATTATAATTAATTTTTGTTGTTGTTTTCCTTGTTCCTGATAGCGTTGGCCTATCAATAGCTATGTTGGTAAGTATGAATTACATACTACCCTAGATTTCCAATGTGCGTGTGTGAAATTTTTTTTTTTCTCAAGAAGCACCGACCATAATAATATGCCTTTATTTAATAACTGCAGTAGCCATATAACAAATGAGACAGTTACCATTAAAAAAGCATTTAAAGAGAATTGTAAAAAATTGATTAAAAAAATTAGTGTAAAGAAAAAAATAAAATAAATGCTTATAATGCTTAATAAACTTAAACTACTGCAGTTTTAAACCGTAAGGTGTGATTCAGATCAGCGTCTGCTTTTCAATCCGACCTCAATATATATCTACAAACAAAATCAAAGTCGCAAGTAAATGTTCTTCTGGAAAACGCGTTGTAAAAAGTATCTAATATCTATCTGAATATGTTATTCCATCTAGTAGTGACTAGGGCTGGGCGATTACGGGTTTGAATAATCGATAATCGATTATGAAAAATAATCGATTACACTGATTAATCGATTAATCAAATAATCGATTAATCAAATAATCGTTTAATCAAATAATCGTTTAATCAAATAATCGATTAATCAAATCATCGATTAATCACCTAATCGTTTAATCAAAAGTCGATTGTCACATACAAGGAGTGATAAATATCTGTTTGTATGCATAAATACGTTAATTATTTAATAATAAAAATAAAAAATAATTCCATTACTCATCAAATCGTTCATTACTAGGCAGATCGATTAATCAATAATCAACAAAGTGTCCCTGGTTCGAATCCGGGTTCGGGCATGGATATTTGCAAATACATAGTGGGTTGGTTGGTAGAACAGCCTTGGCTGAAACCCTGCCCATTTGAAAATGAAGGTCAAAAATAAAAATAAATAAATAAAAATAAATGATTAGGCAGCTTACTCTCCGATGAGGTGTGCTTTAGTTTTGATGATACAATCTTAATTCATTTTAGCTGCTTAAAGTGACGTTAATTGATTAATCAAACAATCGATTAATCAAATAACCTATTAATCAAATAATCGATTAATCAAACAATCGATTAATCAAATAACCGATTAATCAAATAATCGATGAATCAAATAATCGATTAATCGATTAATTTAATAGAATAATCAAACCCGATTATCGATTATCGTTTGATTATAATCGATTAATCGATTTTTTTGCCCAACGCTAGTAGTGACAAGCTAGTTTACCTTCCAAATGTTCATTGTTCATTAAACAAAAAATCTTTATATTTACAATTTAAAAACTTCACAGGTAACCCCTTAAAACGATTGGGTAAGCTATTGTAAATCATATATACATTAAAAGAAAACGATCTCTCAAAAAAGGTTGTGCTGTGTGAGGAAGGGGTTATTTTAAATAAATACATAAATAATTACATAGGTACTTACATACAGTGATATTTATTAAGAAGTAAACATAGAGATTTATGTGAATTGTTTATCTCTATGTCTACTTCTAAAAGAAAAAATCTCTACTGAAGGAAGCCTAATTTTATACATCTAAAATAACTTTTTAAAACAAATAAACATCTGGCTGTCATATTAATTAGTTTGAATATTTGTGCTTTGGCTTAACAGAAAATAAATCTTTACACTTTTTAAACTGTTACCGGTACTATACCAATTAACAATATTCAACTGTTTCTTCAGTTGAATATATCGCACACAAACGAAAATAAAGCTACGGGAGCCAAAGCAACAATATTCAAATAAATTAATATGACAGCCAGATCTTTATTTGTTTAAAAAAATTATTTTGGTTGCATAAAATTAGGCGTCCTTCAGCAGACAGTAGACATAGGGAAAAATAATACACATAAATCCGAGCATAAATTCCTATGTCTACCACTTCTTAATAAATATCACTGTATATTATCAAGTGCTAAATGTGTTCTTATGTTCTAGGTTTAATAAGCCACGAATCAAACCACAGCTTTGAAAATGAAAACAAGGAGCTACCACCAGTTGAAATTACTAATGCAGATTCACAATTATCCAAACAAAGTTCAGACGATCAGCTCTCGGTTGCAGTATGCGAAGAGCAAGAAATGAAAATGGAAATTAATGATGATTCCAATGCATCTAGAGTATCAAGCACTAAAACTTTTGATACAAGCGCGAAATCAGTAGATGTGCCAGATTCTCAATCGTCGTCAGAAACTGTGGAGATAACGTCATCTGGCGAAAAAGTAGAAGAAATCAAAAAGGTTGAGGAGAAACGCTCTTCGGATAAAAAATCGGACAAGCATCATAGCTCGCATAGGCACAGTTCTCATAAATCAAAGTACGATAGTAAGGATCGTAAGAGCGACAAAGATAGGAAGTCAGACAAGGATAAGAGGGATCATCATAGCAGTAAGAGTAGCGATTCAAGTTCAAGAAAAGATAAAGACAAAAAAAGTAAAAGTGATAAGGACCAAAAGCATGGTGATAGTAAGTCAAGTTCAAGCAAAGACAAGGAGCGTGAACGTAGTTCTTCCGGTCACAGGCATAGCAAGGAAAAGAGTTCGAAGCGAGAGTCTCACGATAGTAAAAGTAAAGAATCCGGCGAGCATAAGGACGGTAAAAGCAGAACATCGTCAGAATCTAAAAGTTCTAAAGATAATAAAGAGGAAAAGTCAAGATCACATAGTAGTTCGAAAAAAAGTAGAGATGACAAGTCTCATTCGAAACATAATGGAAAAAGTTCCTCCGACTCGAGCAAAACATCATCAAAGGACAACAAAAAAAGTAGTGATAAATCAGATAAAAAAGACAAACATTCACATAGTTCTTCAGATCGAAAAAGTGACAAAGGAGACAAAGATAAACGAGATTCCCGTAAAGATGTAAGGAAAGACGATCACTACAGCTTGAAAGAAAAAAGGTCTCATCGTCGCTCGACCGATCGTGATTCGAGCGATGGCCAATCAGGAACACACAGCTCCTCGGGCTCATTGACCGATTTAACAACGCCCTCCCAGTTACAAAAGTCCAGTCAAGAATCGTCTGTGGTGGATTCAGGAGCAAGCACTGGGGCCGATTCTGGGAACTCGGATGCTACCATATCTCTATTAGCGCAACCGGCGGACATTGCTTCAATTCCATGCATCGTTTCGGAAGAGGAAAATGCCAGAGTGTTATCGAATACAGTGCCACATTTAAAGCTAATTAAACCCAAATTCGCTTCCAATATTTTTGAGGCGAAAAGGTTGATGAAAATCAGAAAAAAGTTGGGTAAATTAGAAAAACAAAAGCAAATGGAGCTATTAAGTACAAATAGTTCTCTAATTCATAACATAACCGTCAATAATACAGCTCTGGAAAAGAATAAGAACGACACTGAAAACAAAGTTGAAGAAGTTAAACTTCCTGCTGAGGACGAAACTTCATTACAGACTTCTGTAATAAGCAAAGAAAGCTGGGATGCAATCGAAGCCAAGTTGAACGCCCAAAATATTCTACAAGTCGATTATAATTCGTACGTTGACGCCTCCGAAACAATTAAGGATCACAAAATAGAACAAAGTGAAGTAGAAACTAAAAAAGAAGACGGCACTAAAAACGAAAAGCAAGTAACAAACAAACACGATTTCAAAGGTTTTGGCAAGCAGCTGGTCGACGAAGCCGAACTTTGTCTAAATAAGTCGAACCAAACCATTACACAGTGGGAATCTGATCTTGCAAAGTTGTCGAAAGCGTACTTAATAGATTTGGCTGAGAAGGACAAATCTAGACTTAAAAAAAGTACCGAGGAGTTTAGCGATTTTAATAGACTGCCCAAAGTTGAAGTTGTTGATGTGACAAGTAACGAGATCATTATTTCGCCTGGAAGAGGTATTAAACGTATCTCTAATGAGCACTCGGATGTGCGCAACAATAATAAAATTAGCAAAGAGTTGGGAGGTTAGTATCTTGTGAGGGGGTAGTGCATGTGGTCTTCTTGTACAAACATGTGGTATCCGATAGCAAGGAATACAAGAGAATCCTAATGAATTTTACTAATTTTCAAGAAACGAGATTTTATGATACAATTACACTTTGCACAAAATGGATGCTAAATCTCTTGCATTCTTTTGTATTTCTTGATATTATATTGTATTCCGTTTTTCTTTAGAGATTTTAAATCAGTTCTTTCAGATCTTTTAAGTGTAAAGCTCAACAATTCCACGATTGAGCCCGCCAGCACACCGAAACATAAAGGAAAAAAGGCAAAATTAACGGACAGCGCTGGTATATATTCCATTTTTGAAAATATTTTCGTGTCTTATTTATGTTCCTTTTTAGTAAATACCTTAGAAAATTTTAATTTGCCTCTGAGTCCAGCAGACAGTGAAAAATCATTTAATAGCGAAAAAAGAAACGAAGTATCTGAAGGTAGACCTAGGAGAAACAGAGGTGAGTTCTACTTGACAGTTAAGTATTAAAAAAAAGGGTTTTAATTGTAATTAAATTATATAACATAATACTAATACCATTGAACAGTAGATTTAAAAAGATTTTAAAAAACGTGAGAAAAATTTGAGAAGGGGGAAAGTTATACGCAGTCCAATGCAACAATGATTTTGGAATATGTTTAAAAACAAATCGAATTTAATGCAACCCACTGTTAGGATGTATTTTTTGTCCTTGGGTAATCTGAACACTTAATTCGTCTTATTTTATTTTAGCGGCAAACAGACAGCGATACTCCAGCGATGATCTCTATAAACCACGTATGCAATTCACAAGCACGCGTCGTAGAACTACTAATAATGAAAAGAATTGATGTTTTCACATTTTCGTTTTTTAATTTAGTAGAGATTTACACGGTCTTATTGCAATATGTAATTGTTTCAGCGAGTACATAGAAGTATTCATGTTAAGGTATTTTTATACTGCACACAGTTTGTTGTATCTATTTATTAGTTAATTTCTAAAATAATTGTAAAAATATTGTTGTAATATTTTATATTGTATGATTAATATTCGGCCAATTAGATTATAGTCAATAAAAATTTCTATATATGTTCTCTTAATATCTGAAAGTGGTGTTATATTTTCACATCACTCTTTCATAGTATATTGTATGTGGAGAAACAGGGATAGGAATTTTTTAATAACTTCTGCATACGTTTCTAAATGGCTAGTTACACTTGCCGGGGTTGAACACTCTGCGCTCCTAAAATAAAATTTAATTTCTACGGCACTGACAAAAATTTTACTGTAACAATCTTCTGCAATGGAATAATACCCACATACTACAGCTAGCTCCGTAATAAATAAACCGTTAATTACTCTTACCTTGCGAAACGTTGGTTCTTAGCTCCTCATAATGTGAAACTCAAAAACCTGTTGCTCTGGTTTGATCACCCTCAAATACCCCGCTTTCTCACCAAATTTTTACTTAAATACCTCGGCGAATCTAAATACGAAACGACCCCCTTTTCCCTGAACGCAAATCCCGTATATCCATGACATGCTCTGCTTTCTGCAAACTTGAACGAAACTTTTGAGGTGTACGAGATCGTGGCAGCACTGTGACATTTCGACTTTTATCTGCTTGAATACTTTCTTTTCTTAAAGTACTTACTTTCATTATGAAGCGTTAAATGTATAAAATTTCCTATACCAGCAATTTTGTAAATTTACCACACACATATTAATGGTGGTTAAGGGATTTTCACTTTGTAGTGTTCTTAATCCCCATCAAGTTCTACGCTAACTTCACACTACAGAACACATAAATAAAGTCAACCCGGCAACGTTTAAAAATGGCCTCGGAATGAAATCGAAAAGTGGCACGTGATCAAACATCTTAAGCAGGGCCCTCTTACGTTAGTTGTAAACAACGCTATGATCTGAAGTACAGTAGGGAAGAAACGTAAAAAAAACACTCAAATTGTGAAATGTTATTGATTAATAATTATTGTTCATATTATGAAGATTACGGAAGTTCGGAAATATGTCCAAATAAATTACATTGCAAGAATAAACTTTAGAAATGGTAGTTCACCGAATAAAAACAGAATAGGCTGGGAAAAAACCAATTGACAAATTAATATGAAATTGTGTAGCAAAACTTATTGTTTGTAATGATGGGAATGCATAATAACAATATTAACAAAATAATGTTCCTAGCATGTGAGGTGACATGTAAGTTCAATAACAAGTTGAGATCAGTACCGGTATTGAGTGCCGTAACTCATTTGGTTACTTTTTTGCACGAACTAATAAATTAATATGGACTGTTAATGCTGAATTAACAAATCACACCTACATGGGGGCCGCCATGATGTGCACTCACATGGCGCGAAATTCAAATCAACTAATAAACAAGCATTAACCCAACATTAACCTTTTTTTCAGCAGTCCATCTTAATTTATAAGTTCGTGGTTTTTTGCCACCTTCAGGAATATCAAAAAAGTATAAATAAACCTTACCTACGTAAAATAGTCCCTTAGAAGGGGCGGGGATTTTTATACCGAGATACAGCATCTTAAAGTTTGCTCAAAATATCCTCCAAAAACACGCAATTTAGAACACCCTATACACTATTTTACTAAATTT
>NW_022170819.1:33207235-33208596 GCF_008802855.1 Photinus pyralis | reverse complement strand
TATCAAATGCTTCATAGTTAAAATTGATGAAGCTTCTATACATTTTATATACAGGATTTATCTTATATGGAGGAGAGTGTACAGCACAAAAAACCGGGAAATGGTCTGAAAAACATATGTTATCCAGCACGCTTGTCCTCAATATTTTTATATCAAGCGTTGTGATGATCAGGTCCAAAAGTGTTGATGAATTCTTAGCAACACGCGTAGGCGTTTTTATTACTTGTGTCATATTAAGTGACTGTAACATGGCCAGCAACTTCGTACTTAGCGTATTACTGCTATTTAACAGATCTATATTAAAATCTCCTAAGCAAAGGAGTTTGTTAGTGGACACAGAAAAATCTATTAGAGTATCTTCTAAATTATCTAAGAAATCAAGGCCCGGTGAGTTAGGTTAATGTGAGTGTCTCACACGTGTAGGTATTGTGCAGGCCTTCGTGCTGGTCGTGCATTGTTGTTGGGCTTAGGTAAAACCCCTCGCAGATATCCGGATATATTCCTAGGCTTTTAGAGTTCATTATGTGTACGTGCCTATGACGCGGTCCCGCGGGTAGCTCCCGTTGATTATACCGCTGAGTGATCTACTCGTTCGAGTAGATCATGGTGTCGACCCTAACACGAACCATTCAAGGCCTCATTGCTAGCAAAAAGAGTTCGGGGGTGAGCTTTACCTGGATGTCGTTCCCAGGTAGGGCAATGAGAGGCATGGATCGACGGTGGTTGATCTGTTGGCTGAGGGTGGAATTTGACCTTGATTCCACAGGTCCTACTTCCGGTAGAGGTTCCGCTGCTTGTTCTGTTGTTACTACCGGCTCTGGTGCTGGTGTAGGATTCTGGTCTCCTGGTGAGTTAGTGATGTCACTTATACTCGCTTTTACTGCTAGAGTATTCAAATATGGCTGTCGACTGCGAAATACCTGGTTCTAGAGGCGGTCCTGTTCGGTTAATCACCCACGCAGCTGTCATCACAGCCTCAGCGAAAAATTTCAGTGTGAGTCCAGAATCTCCGAACTTAAGTTCCGGAAACTGGCTCCGAAAAGCCACAAAATCAAAGTAAAGTCAGCGAGTTTTTGTGTCTGTGCGACTGAATACCGTAAACTTTTTACGACCAGATTATTTAGATTAAAATTTTTTTTATTTTAATTGTCGACCGCTTGTGTGCGGGGTAAATTTCCAAATTTCATTCTTTCACGGAAATTCATTAATTCATTCATGTGTTTCAGAATACATTTTTGCGGGCATTTTTGTCATTGTCAATTAATTAATTGTGTGTTTATTCGAATCCAAAGTGCGATCCAGATAGAGTTTTCATCTCAGATTGTTCTATTCGTCCGCAAGATTTATTTCAGGTGTTAATC
>NW_022170819.1:33180314-33207135 GCF_008802855.1 Photinus pyralis | reverse complement strand
AACTTTTTAAGGGAGTAGTTGCTCCTCCTTTTCGAATAAGTTTTTTTTTTAATTTTGCGGAGAAAGTTTCAGTAGGGTTCCCTCTCCGCGCTTTCCATCTTTTCAATCGATTATAATAGCAACAAATATCTCGGAAAGTGCATGTTACGAAGTGTTCATTTGGCAACATATTAAAATTTGATGACATTTGACTGGGCAGTTTTCTTGTTACGGAACTCTAAAGTTACTTATAGCGCGGAAAACCCAAAAAACATTTCCATATATAAGTGTTTACATTTTTCGGATTTTATTGTCGGAAATACCAAATGTTACTTTGACATATCAATAATGTACAAATTTAAACATAAAAAAAGAAAATAGAGAATACAAAATACAAATACAAATTATTAGTACATATAAATAGCTTAAAATCATAGGCAAAATAGTTTCATACAGCATATTAGACTAGATATATTATCACAGTTGAATTTCAATAGAGGAATATGGTTTTTTAAATAATAATTCTTTTATTTAATTTTTAGATGTAATCTAGTCAACTCTTTTATTTGTGTTGGAAGATGATTGACAATGTTTTGGGAAACATGTACTAGTCTTGGCTAATCAGTAATAATTTTTCCTTATGTTAGTTCGGGATCTTGTGAGAAATATTGATGTACCATCTTATTTGCAAATAATAATAACTTTATTTACGCCATAGGCATTTTACAAAATAAAAAGTAAGAAACAAACTTATAAAACACATTAAAATATCAAATACATGGTTATTTAATATTAACCTCGATAGTAACACTACGTTTAAACGAGAAAATAGTGGGACTGAAAAAGTCAATACTCGCACTAAACTCATTGATTAGGCCAACCGTCCGATCCAATGGACTGTTCCGGAAATACAGCGTTCGATTGTGCCTAGTTTGCAGTAAATGAAATAAGATGCAGATTATCTTTTGCATAGGTACATAATAGTAGAACAAATATTGTGACGGTAAGATTAAGATTTTTATATCAACAAAAGTCGTCCTGTAATCATCTCTTTATCCTAGAACCTAGACCGTCATAGCTATTATCAAGTACATAAACTGGGTCTTTATGGACGAGCCGTTTATTTAGCCGAGCGGGCTTGCGAGCGAAACACAAATAAACAAGGCGAGTCCCCATAAAGCCTATTTATGTACGCGATATATACAAAGCTTTATGTACGACTGCAACAACCCTTAAAAATGAAAATTTCATGGAATTCAATAAACGATAAAATCTATATATCATTGACAACAGATGTCAAGCATATGTCAAGTATTTCTAAAATACTTGAATTGACACCAAAGTACGACTGTCACATTGACAGGCGGTCGTTTTACTTTATCATTATGGACTAGGCCATAATATTGCAAATTATGGCCACTAATTGCGACTGTAATCACCGCATTATCAAGCAGTCGTACATAATAGTACATTATATATCAAGGTAGAGAAGTCCAGTATTATTGCCTGAGCACCAAGATTACATCTCGAGGCGCTTGCGCCGAGGGGTGTAAGGTGCGAAGGCAATAATAGACGTCTCTACCGTGGTATATATACTATTTTTTTCACTCCTAGCACTTGAAGTCCTCTAAATTAACATATTATATTGATAAGAAAGTGAACGGTTGGACAGAATTGTTTGTTTATTAATTTAACATGTCAATCAAGTGTGTGGAAGTACAAGTCAAACAGGCCGTATTTTGTTCTGTAATTTCGTTCGAATTTTTTCAAAATGTGATAATTTTAGGTATGTAATTTCTCTGGAAATGGCGGATGGTGGCAATTATTCATTTTAGAGAACTTGTCTAAACGTTTATTGAGCGAAATTTCGGGTTGTTTTTTCTAAAAGTGACAGCGTGACAGTTCTCATTATTCAGATTTTAGGATATTGGGAGTAACGTTAGATCCACATCTGACTTGGAACAGACATGTAGCTATTCAAAGTGCTAAATTATCTAAAGCTATATTTGTTATCAGGAATCTTAAAAGAGTTGCTTCAATGGAAACTGTAATTACAGCCTATTATGGCATTTTTCATTCAATTTTATCATATGCAATTCTTGCATGGGGCCATTCGAAACATGCAAATACTTTATTTGCCTTACAACGGAAGTGTATCCGAATAATAAAAAATATCAAGTACAGAGAGTGCTGTAGGAGTGGATTTGTTGAGCTAGGTATCTTGACACTCCCTTGTACATATATACTTCAATGCCTACTCTATATTAAAGAGAACATAGTTTCACAAACTGTAAAACAGGATTTGCATAGTTATAACACAAGGAACAAAGAACACATTTACATAACTTTTCATAGGCTCAATAAAACAAAGGATGGCGTATCATATTATGGGATGAAGTTTTATAATGCACTACCCACGAAAACTAAAAACTTAGATTCACTATCATTCAAAGCTAGTGTAAAGGAATATTTAAAACGTCGAGCATTCTACTCACTAAACGAATTTTTGAACAACAGTTTCAATGACTTAGATTGCTAGCTCTGTTTGTGAAGATGTTGCGATTTTGTTGTCTAAATGTATATTTATTTTGTCCTTTGTCATTTTACCTAATTGTCATCTTGTCTAAGAAAATAGGTTTTAAATTTATATTGTATTGGTAGATAATTTGTGGTCAATTATGTCTGTGAAAAAATGACGTGTGAAAATACTTGTAAGTATAAATCACCAATAAAGCATACATACATACATACATACATACATATTGACTACTAGTTAATAATGTCCACATTATTAACCACTTTGTACAAATGCCGAGAAAGCCTACTTTACAAGTGGAAAAAAGGTTAATAATCATGTCATCAGACGCTAGTAGTGAAAAAAATTAATTATTCTTATACTGCACCTCGATGTAGAACAAAAACTCTTCGTACCTAAAGAAAGATGCCATATCTTAATATGGAATGTATAAACGAATATGAGTACCTACTCATTAAAACATTCCTTGAGACATTCTCAGATAAACGATGCCAAATAATTTTTTTACATTAATTACAAATTCAAAAAAAGCATCTAAAGTACATTTCCCTTGCGAAAACCAAACTAGCATTCAAAGAAGTTGGACTGTTGGAGATTTGCATACATATTGCTTTTTTAAATACTTACCTTCGAGAATGGGGATTATATAGAAATTGGCCCATAATTTGCCACATTATTAACTTCTTCTAACTTATACAAAGACACATCGATGCGTTTCAATTCTTCAGATGATACAGATTATTTCGATTCTACAACTGCTCCAGGTTCTTCCGTTTCTTCGAGCTTCCGAAACTCTTTAAATACTTGACATCGTTCATATTCTTTAGATTTTCTTTGGAGGCCACGTTTCTAAAGATTTTCCGTCTTGTTTGGATTTTTCGAATTCTTAGATTTCTCAAATTTTCCACACTTTTGGGGCTTACTTAGAATCACCAAAAGATTCTATCCTCGGATTTAATCTTAGGATCGAATTTGATGTCCAATAAAACTGAGGTGTTTATATATACAATAAAATATGTATTATATAAATACAAGACCAAAACGTATAAGATATATTTAGGCACTAAATAAAAATAAACTCGATAACATAATGTTCTCTTAAGAAGACATAAACATTAGGGTGGTTGTTAGTTTATGAAGAAGGCAACGGCTAAACAATGGCAAAGGCAACTTAAATAAACAGCAAATGGTTTGGTGTAAAATACAGTCAATAAATAACCTTGTCTGCGATAGATTTGTTTCTATTGACGGTTTGAAAGATTTAACGGTCTTTTCAGGTTTGGCAAACCGTAATTAATTATTAATGTTACGAGGGTCGTTTGAAGTCCCATTGTTCAAATGATCAAAGCGGTATTTAGTGGCGACCGGTTAAAATTAAAACTATGCAAAATATAAAGCATGTCGGATCATTTGCTTTGCTTTAGTGGTCGTTTGAATGGGCTCTAGTTAATAATGGATAAAATCTTTCGCAAAAAGGTATCCTCGTCCGAAGCACCTCGCAAGAAATGGACAGCAGATGCGTTACCGTTGCCAACGCGCCACTTCCTGGCGCACCGATTTTCGCTGTTACTTCAAAAATCATCGACAAATTCCACGATTTTCTGAGATGCTACGGGTATTCTGCTAGAGCTAGACGACTACCTGGAAAAGTGTAAAACAATCAACGTGGAGTACTATTCGCCATGGAGAAACGGTTTGGACCTTGTTGCAGTATGGCAACTGGCAAATGCACTGGTGCATCGTGGCGCCCGAGGAAAGGCATGTTCGAGTGGGGATCGTGGGGATGAAGAAACGATAGTTGAAGTACAAGAGGGGACTACATCAAAAACCAAATATATTTTGTGACTTTTTAATATTGTTACCTATTTATTTCATAACAGGAACCGTATCACACGACCCTCATATCAATGATTAAAAATATTAATTTTAATCATTAACCGTATCATCGTAAGTGAAAACCTCGAACTTTGCCTGAAAAGGTTCGGTAATGCTGGAATTACTAGGTAAACCTAAGTTTAGCGACGTAACGGGCTTTGTCGCTAACATATACAGGCTGTTTCACGCAAACCGTTACCGTATTTCAGGCTCTCAATGATAATTTAAATCTAAACATTTGCATACAAACATAATTTTTCATAATCTATCGAAAGAAAATGTTATCATAATCGTTTCACTTCCTGTCTCATCGGATGTGGATAACAACTTTCTTATTTTAAACAGAACACTCTGTATTTTATTGCATTTTCGAAATCTATATGAAAATCTACGTCATATGAAACATAGGCTTAACTTAACGTAATGGCAATGGCAACGTTGTACGCACAATCTGTGGGAAATGACGGAGCCTTCGCCCTTTGCCTGAATGTAGGGGCATTCGCGAATTCCTTAAAGAGGACCAGAGAAAGCACGAACTCGAACTCCATTGCTCAAAATGTCTAGAGAATTTGCAAATTGTCGGATTTCGCAGTTTGCCGGTAACATATAGTACCAATACCAAAGAGTATTTACGTTATATTGCATATACTTACCCCATATGTGAAAAATCCCTGTATTAAATTTCTGTTACTGTAGCATAGGCAACTTATCACGCTTAAGGTGTTACTTTGGAAAGCTCGTGCAGATGTCGTTTCCAACAGCTTTTTGACCGTTTTATTTAAAATCATTGCGCGCATACTCGATTTTCAATAGGAAAAGCTTTTGTTCTCCTTCCCCAAGTATCCATCAATATGGCAGTGCAAGCACGTGTGATGTAGATCATTTTGGCAAAATAACTTACTAAAACGATAAGCGCATTTTATCATCATTTACAATACTGCGATTGCTGTTTTATACAGGGTGAGTTTCTTTAAATTACCTCCTCTCGGCGGATTTCATTCAATATTTTCCCGTTTTCATTCGATTCGGCGTGTAAACAAATCACCCCCGACCCTTGCGTATTTTCTTTTACTACGCACTATCGCTTACAAGGTTGTTTTATGTTGTTAGTGCATATTAAGGATTTACCCCTAGATAACCAAATGTGAGGGTGCTAGATAAACGAACCGGGAGAAAGGTTGATGACCCAGGTTGTCGCCGTTCGCTATGAAAGCTACGCAAAGTCGACCATAATTGCGAACGCCTTTTACAATCAGCCCCTATTTTAATCTACTGATGCGATTAAAATAAAAACCCACCTTCTGGCAATTGAATAATTGGGTTTACCGGGTATGCGTAACTTTTGTTTCATTAATTGGGGAAGGTCAGGTTGTTGCGCAGTGCTTTGAAAATATTTATTTAAACGTCGTCGGTTGCGTCGTAAAATTTTATATGATCGTTATATCTATAGTTCGTCTCATTCTACGGTGCCCATTCAAAGCTGTACCAAAAATTTAAAGGGCCAGATACCTTTATAACACCCTTCCGTTAAAATGCTGTATTGACAGAATTTCACTTTCTTTTTATTGTGTATCTCATAAGAATTTCGGTTTTGAGTTATAACCCGACGAATGCCCGCCTTTATTTAACTGCTCAAGGGCTTCTCTAATTGGATCATTTTTTAATCTCCATACAATGGGGTTAGTATTGAATCATTATTTGAAAATTATCTGTAATTGTGCTATTAACCGTTATCCTTGTACCTTGGTTTCATTAAATATTAAACAGGGTGGTCTTTTTTTGACGATCGATACAAGCGATTTTAAATTAAAAAAAGAATTGCACAACGTGCGTTTTTCTGCCAGCTAAAATAACTAAATTAATCACCATGTGAAAAGAACGAATCAGAGTTTCAGTTCATCGTTTTTTTCAAAACTTACAGGAGTTTTCGTTGTGTTTTGTTCGCATGTGCCTGATGGTATTTGGCATTTACATGAATCCATATTCAACTTATCAACGGCCCTCGGCCCTAGATTCATGTTCGTAAGTCCTACTACTACCAGAACCATTATAGAACGCCCTTTATTTTCCCTTCTTTACTACCTTTATACATTGAGTAAAAACACTTATTCAATGCGTAATTCGACAAACTAATCTTGAAGCTTATCACACGATCGAAAATTATCGGAGAATGTTCAGAACCTCATTTAGACCTTCGAAACTTATTCATTGCCTCCATCCCAATCAAATTTTCGAATTCCTTGTTAAGTAACTGATTTTGCGACGCTTGTAATAAAAACTATTGCAGTTACCATTTAGATAACTTTTAGTTTGAGGTCAATATCCAATACCGTTCATATTCGTCTAAAAAAAGCTTAATTTGCTCATTGAGTTAATGGCGTCAGCGTGGGGAGAGATTAATATATAATATGTTTGTCATATTACATCCTGGAGCACTTTTTAGGGATTGACTAATGAACCAATAAGTTCTTATTGCATTGGAACAATATAAGCACATTAGTGTTAACATAAAGTTAACGGAATGGGATAATCTCCTCTCCTTGATGGATTAGTAGAATAGAATTCCAACCTACTACACATAATTGGATCAACACAGTCTGATGCTTTTTCATTGTAATGAAAATCGGCACACAATATTAGTTTATACGCGAAAAAGTGTTTACCTGCAAAATGAAAGTAACCTTGGTTTTTTTGTACACTTCGGGTTATCTGGAAAAGAACAGTTCAGAGATTATCGCCGAAAAAAAGGTCACGTACTGGCCAAAACTGCCGCACACGAAAATAATGCTAATCTTGGACTTAAAACAAGGACGGCGATGCCGCATGTGAATTATCGGGCTTTTGTGCAATAAGCTCGTGATTATTAACAATGTTTATTAATGGAAATTAATTCCGGATTCACAGGCTTAACTTAAAATCGAACTTATCGTATCGCTATCACTGGCGAACTCACTGCGTTAATAAAATGGAGAATTTCCCCGCCAAGAAAGTCACCCCGTAGTAGAGCTATTTTTGGCATGGAGATAAATTTATTTGAATCATACACGCAAAATGGAGACGACGGAGACGACGTCAAATGTTAAAAGATAGCTAATTTTATCACGCTGACCTTGGAAATTCATTCTACAGGGTGAGTCAAGCGGTAAGTGGCGGATAGTGCCCAAATATCTGAAATTAGAAAAAAATGTTTATGACACGAAGCCTTTAAATAAACCGGGTGGTGACTTGAACATCGCACCATAGGAATTTCAATAGTAATTTTTTGTTCATTTCTGATTATTGGCTTCCCTAATTATTTTAGAGATAAATTCTATTTAGGTTTTTTCTAGAAAAAAAATTACGAATCCATGATTAGTATAGCTCTTAATTTTTTGAAGTTTGAAACCAAGAAATTTGATAACTAAAAACTGGCGCTTTTAAGAAAATCAGTGGTGCCACTGCCATGACAGTTTGAGATCAAACAAAAGCTAACTAATGGCAAATGCAGGCGATTTTGTTTAATTTCATAATTCCATGTTCACAGTTTTAAATTTTTTCAATTTTACTGTTTCTGAATTTATAAAAAAGGAAACGATAGTACGGATTCGTAATTTTTTTCTCTATATAAAAAACCTAAATAGACTTTATTTCTAAAATAATTAGGGAAGCCAATAATAGGAAATTAAAAAATTCATCCATCGTATATTTTCCTCTCATAAATGTCGTGTGTATGTCGACATGGTTTTTTGGAACAGTATTTTTTAACATCCCCATTTTTTCGTAATGGTAAATGTTTCAATTATAAATGTCGTTAGCGTAAGCATATTACGCTATTGAAGAATTCAACTATGATAATATCTAGTCTAGTATGAAACCTGTCAATTTTCTGTCTTGCAACACAAAATTCAGTTTTATTTTATAGCAACAAATTCCTGAATAGGAAATCTTATCCTCTTCTCGTACTTGTCGTAGTTTCTTTTGTGCTTCCATCTTAATTTTAATGGAAAGTTAACTCCACCCATGTCATTTTTAATTTACTACTGTTCCTAATGTGACTAAAAACAAAAAGTAGGATAACAAAGTGGCACTAATTTTCTGAATATGTAATATTTTTCCCTCTTGCTGGGTAGGCCAACTGGGACAACGAGATGTCGAAGGCAAATGATGAAGGTGCGATATTGCAGGCAACCTATAGTAAAATAAAGGATAAAATCCACTTTTTACCAGATCTTTCCAACCAGTTGCTGGAATTCGTATTGAACTTTCCATAAAAAAAGAACGTAAATTTGCAATGTACGATAGAATTTGGTACATATTAATGTATGTATATGCGTAAGTTTGCTAATTATATTATCAAACGGTATACCTTGTGTAATATTTAGGTAGACTGTAATTGAATTACCTACATATATCGCAAATGTTCACCCATGGAAACATTACTGTTCCTGTCTAAATAGGAAAGTTAAGAGTTTTGTTTCAAACGAGATACCTCAACGTAATAAATTTCAGCGATAAATGTTGACAATGGGAATTAACGAAAACTTCGCCTTTCAACTTTCAATTACTAATGTTCATTTGACCCTCAAAAAACTAAAAATATGATTTTATTTGTGATGCATTTTCCTACGTAGTCTCCAAAATAATTTCAACGTAAACAAGGTATTGTGACGTAATTATTATTTGTTATGTTTGAGTTTTAAGGTGGAGTTCATTAACAATTTGCCTCTTGAGGTATAAGATTGTAACTGCACAAACAACGAGTTGCGTCTGCGAAAGTTCTTGTAAAGAAACTACGCCATGAATAGCAATCATGGGTAGGTATGATTGACCCTGTAAATTCTGATCCCAAATTGGCGCACCCCTAAACGGGGCGGAATTGGTAATAATAATTATTATAAACCCGCGTTAGGCCATTAACTCGAGGAAGGTTGTGTGTGGCAAGCACACTATCGCTTATTATTACTCCAGGGAACTCCATGTACTCCTTTTTAATGAGGTTGAGTCGATAATTTCCCTGGAATCGAACCTTGTCCCATGTACGTCGAGACTAATCGTCCTTGTCACTAGCGTATTACCTCTTGCTCTTTTCGTTCAACATTGGCACGATCCTATTCCGGATGTTGCTCGCATCTTTAAAAAAACATGTAAATTGACACAATGCGTGCTGTGACCGGCAATCTTTCCTGGCGAGAGTTATATATAAAAAATCACTGAAAATTATTTGATTTTGATTCCTTCATCCTTAATGCTACTGAAGCGTTTACCGTTATTCCAAATTCTGTTTTTTTTTTGTCAAAGGTTATAGTTTCCAATATCGTCTTACATCTATAGCATGTAACAAGCGAAGAAATTTGCACAGGTCGAAAGAAATACATAACCCAACCGAATAATAGGGGTTGACATTGACGTGTGGGTTGCTCCAAAACAGTGTGCTCCGCCACCCGTTGAGAATAGAAACCATTCAAGGGACCAATTTGCATAACTTGAAAGAAAATACAAAACAATATACATTAAGCTGTGATCTTCATAGACATCCTAATTGAGGGAGCGTTTAAAATGGCATTATGTTTGGGAACACATCAGATATCCAAAATTATCGCCAAAATAGGTAATTGAAATGCAAAACACAACAAACTCTTGCTGGTCATTTTCATTTTAAATATCAAAGATAATACGAAATTGTGTATAAAATGCATTAAAGAAGTATCGTCGTCTCGTTCATTTCGATTTGACTTTTTTTTACACAACGAAGTTGAGGTAAAGCTTATGTGCTCGTGTTTCCGTCCGTCCGTCCGTCCGTTCCATCGAGATCTCGGCCCCTGGGCCACCTAGAGACTTCGGGTTTTCGGTAATTGATAGCTGTTATGGTCTATATTTGCCCATTTTGATCAGTTTCATTTAACTCTATATTTTGCGCAGACTGCGCAATGCCAACTTTCATATTTATGGGGACATTTCTTTGAAATTTTAACCACAGACGCTTCTAGTAAAGATAAACATTTCGCGCATAGTAAAAAATTATGTGGGCATGCGCAGTGACTGCGCAATGCCAACTTTCTTATTTATGGAGATATTGCTTTGAAATTTTAACCACAGGCGCTTCTAGTAAAGGCAAACATTCCGCACATAGTAAATATTATGTGGACATACGCAGTGACTGCACAGACTGCTCATAGCCAACTTTCTTATGTATGGTAATATTTCTTTGAAACTTTATTTTACTTATTTAACTCCTCTCTTTCTCTGAACGTGGACGTGCTTCAATATGCAGATTCGACATTTTGTGTGCTTCTGGTGACGATGCGTCGTTTCAATACTTTGTGTTACGCGGCAATACCCACGAGTGGGTTTTGGAACATTTTTTTATTATACAACTGCATATTGATTAATGTTCTGCTGTACTTTTTCCGGAACGTTATGGTGTTTAAAGCTAAGTGTACACTATTAACTTTTTTCAAAAGAGTTTTTCTTTCTTAAATTTTTTATAATTGCGCACATACCACAAATAACTTTATTTTGTTTAGAAATAATAAGTTTCTGTTTTTCCACCATGTCTTTGAGTGATTGTATCTTTGAACCACGGAATAGTTGTGCAGATAATGGTTGAACTTTTAATCTATCTGGCAAATCTAAACTTTCTTGGAGAAATATTTTGTCACTCTCTTCAACTGATCTGGACGAACTTGCAAACGATAAATCTGGTGACTGAGTACGGGCACTAATCCAGTCATATTTCCTAGGTATGGCATCACTTTTTAGCGTAACACAACGAAGTTGAGGTAAAGCTTATGTGCTCGTGTTTCCGTCCGTCCGTCCGTTCCATCGAGATCTCGGACCCTGAGCCACCTAGAGACTTCGAGTTTTCGCTAATTGATAGCTGTTATGGTCTATATTTGCCCAATTCGATCAGTTTCATTTAACTCCATATTTTGCGCAGACTGCGCAATACCAACTTTCACATTTATGGGGATATTTCTTTGAAATTTTAACCACAGACGCTTCTAGTAAAGATAAACATTTCGCGCATAGTAAAAATTATGTGGGCATGCGCAGTGATTGCGCAATGCCAACTTTCTTATTTATGGAGATATTGCTTTGAAATTTTAACTACAGACGCTTCTAGTAAAGGCAAACATTTCGCACATAGTAAAAATAATGTGTGGGCATGCGCAGTGATGTGTGGGCATACTGCGCAATGCCAAATTTCTTATTTATGGAGATATTTCTTTGAAATTTTAACCACAGGCGCTTCTAGTAAAGGTAAACATTTTGCACATAGTAAAAATTATGTGGGCATACGCAGTGACTGCACAGGCTGCTCATAGCCAACTTTCTTATGTATGGTAATATTTCTTTGAAACTTTATTTTACTTATTTAACTCCTCTCTTTCTCTGAACGTGGACGTGCTTCAATATGCAGATTCGACATTTTGTGTGCTTTTGGTGACGATGCGTCGTTTCAATACTTTGTGTTACGCGGCAATACCCACGAGTGGGTTTTGGAACATTTTTAGTTTATTTTTGGAGGTATTGGTGAAACAGTCGTCTTCAAAATGGCGAGAACATAATTTCTTGGACGCAATCTCGTTCTGCATCGATGGTACCAAGCTGGCATTGCCTGATAATGAAAGTGGGAAATTAGCCATAATGTCCATTATGTTATGTAGCAGTGACAGATCTAGAAGCATTTGTGCCGTGCATTCTAAGCCTATGTTTAAGTGCAAAAAAATCCCTTTTAATCCTTTTAGATTCGCCCTCGTGTACCTTTATAAATGAGGTACCTAAAATATTCAAAATAGAGGTACCAATTTCCAGACAGCTAGCTATTTTATATAATGCATTTTCTGATTATTACAAAAACATATAATTAATTTTGTCACCAATTTGAATGAAAGAACAAAGAAGGCAAAAGAATGAAAACTGTCTGATATCTTGATAAACATATATCCAATTAAAACAATGTGCTTGATACCGCATTCTGATATCTTTAGAAACTTTTTCGTATCTGTGATTATTGTTCAGAAAAAATAAATGAAAACAATGTTCGGTACAGGTAGCTAAATGAAAGTAAAATCTTTAAAATGGGTCAGTAGACCCTCGGTTTATTTAGATACCTACTTAATTCTTTGTTTTGCATTAGTTTTAAATTTAGGATGTTCTACCATTACTTAACGATTTGTATAACAAAAGAGATTTCAGTAAAGGCGTCGAGTTTTATTTTTGTCGTACTTTTACTAAAACAAACTAACATAAAGAGCGATTATTTTAACAAAAATTTAGTTAAAATTGGTTCAGAAATAAAGCAGGGTGCGAAAAGTTCGCCCATGCTATAGGCATAATATTATGCTATAGGTATAAGCGCTATCCAATGTTTAATCTCTGGTGCGGAGCATCTTTCTTCTTCAAACAATTCACCCGTAATGTAACAAATCCCTAATAACCCAACTTATTACATAAAGTACCTATACATTTTTGTATTTTCATTCATATTTGATTCGCTAAATATTTCAAATTGATAAAACACGTTCGTTGCAATAAATCCTATTGGCAATAGGATTATACTGCAGGCAGACTACTTATCAATGAGATATCTACAGATAAAAGGGGTAAATACAATAAATTAGAAATGTATACGCAAAATGTATTGAATTGTTAAATAAGTTAAAACGTTGTTAAAAGTAATCGTAAATAACAAAAATGATCAAAGTCCTCGTGTGAGATCGAAGGGACTTCAGCGCATTTTTGTGTGGCAGATCAGTGTTTTATTAGCCAATATTGACTCCACCATCAATAAGATCTTGCCGAAAGCTACCACCACAGACAAATCTGTGCTACCACGTTCACTTTGTCGGTACCATTTTCTCACTTACCGTGCACTCGCAATTCGCGTTTGAAGTTTTGACTCCACCATCAGTAAGATCTCGTCGGGGGTTACCATATTCCCTTTGTCGACACCCACTTCTGATCACCCGCAACAATTCGGATTTGAAGTTTCGACTGCACCATCAGTAAGATCTCGTCGGGGGTTACCACATTCCCTTTGTCGATACACAGTTCCGCGTCCCGTTCATTCGTAATTCACATTTTGGTAGATTTCGCTAAAATCCCGGCATAAAATCGTATTCAACTTTTGGGTACTTCACATAGCTCGACCTTCTATTAGTGACACGAGAAAGAGAGACCGCGATTCGCGCTGTAAGAAACTTTTGGGCGCCCAAAGTCGTCTATCCCTCGAAGCGCGCCGCGCAAAAGGTGGTTTATGTCGCCCCTAGGAAAAAAAAACAAAATTCCGCGACGCAGGAGTTGTGCGCGTTGACAAGATCTTCCCGACGACACCAATTTGAAAACAATCGGAGAAAAACTGTAGAAGAAGATAACAACTGAAAAATCTCCAGGTTAGTATAATACGCTCGGGGATGGCGTCCAGATGTCGTCGACTCCAAATCTTGTAGCCCCATCCCTAACGTTCTTAATTACACGGCCCCGATAGTTACATGTACACTCCTTGTCTTTTTACAAGCGTTTTTCTACGGGCGCGCATTTACTGCCAGCCAGCCAGCCAGCCGACCAGCCAGCCAGCCAGCCAGCCAGCCAAAGTGAGATTAAAAGCTACTTTTTACAAAAAAATTTTTTTGCAAAAATGCGCTAAAAAGCGCATTTCCATAGTCCGTGTTGGAACAAAAATAGTTACTCGAAGGTGAGACAAAGATAGAAGATGAAATAAATTTGCTTTTACCTTTGATTTCAAAGCTTTGCTAATATCCAGAAAATAAATTTCTTACTTACAGTCTACATCTAAATGCTTTATAGGTGACGCTACTAGCGAATGTTACAGTTTTCAATAATAAGGAATGAGTTTAAATTATTAACCACATATTTAAGTAAAAATGAGTATATAGGCAACACACCTAACACCCTCATCGTGATCCATACAATCTGTACTTCTTTAGTAGTCTATATTCAAAGCTGAATACTAAGAATCTAAACCTACCTACTCTATTATTATTTATAATAATCGCCAGGCAAGGAAGGTAAGCATTTTATGTATTTTTTTTGTGGATGGAAGTCGAACAATAACTTCAAAATGGTACCAATCTTCGATCATACATATGTATGATCGAAGGTACCAATTAACCATATATTATGATACATACGTGCAATAAGCATTACTTACTTACCTACAGTAATTAGGTACCTACTAATTTGTTAGGTTAAGTTTCATTACAGACTTTGATCATTTTCCAATTTCCATTACGTCAACTAGATTATTATTATCGTTGCCATACTCTAGATGTCACCGCAGTACAGTTTTTCCTATTTTTCACTCGACGGTTCTTCTCAATTCTGTGCGCTCTTAGATTACAAAAGCCCGCTCAACAATTATTTAGTTATACACGGTGCCCAACGAAAATTTGTGCCTCCTTAAAGCAGTCTAAATGTTTTGACAAAAATCCAAGTATCGGTCGGTTTTTATTTTGAAGGAGGGCCAATTTTACTTTAACCTAAGTCTTTATAGTTTTGTATTGTCCGTCCGTCTGTCCGTGTCCGCTATAACTCTTTTTAAAGGTAACCGATCGTGTTGAAATTGACGTACGGGTACTGCTATACAGGGTGGTGACTTGCGTAACGCATCATAGGGATTTCAATGTAAAATTCATAACATGCGATTATTGGCTCCCCAAATTATTTTAGAGCAAAAATGTAGTAAGGTTTTTTGTAGAAAAAATTTTTTTACGTCATCAACCGTATTAGTTTTCAATTTTTTGCATAATAAAGACGGAAAATTAGAAAAATCAAACCCCCATTTTTTTCAATAATCAGTGATGCCATGGAATTTAATAATACAAAAACTACGCCAATATCCGTCATGCCATGGAATGTCTGCTATAAAACAAATCAAATTCTATCAAATAGTTATTTGTTTCATTAGTACAAAAAATGTCAGTTTTCGGGACGAGGAAGATAGTTGCTGGACGACGCGTCAGCGGAGTCCAGCAACCTTCCGAGTCCCGAAAACGCATTTTTTGTACGAATAAAACATAAAATTTTTCTCCAACCCCCTTTACTTCAAATTATATTCGAATTTAGATTCAGTCACAGTTTCACTACTATAGTATAAGAACTTCTGCTTTCTTGTCCTCACGTGTCATACCACTCTAGTTTTTAGGTTAACTTATAACCTATTCGTTCTTACTTCTTACTTCTCACCTCTCGCGACTTTGTAGGGAGCAAATTTTGAGGTAGCATGTTCTGCCATTTCTATAATCTCTAGCGGAGTGCAATCCATGTCGCTATCAGTTTCAGTCATTTTATTGTATACACAATTAATATTGTTATATTTTGTATTGAAATAAAATACTTACCATACAGTTTTTTAATTAAAATTAATTGCAATTAACTTTTTCAAATTTTGAATTCAAAATGACAGATAATAGTGCAATGGGTCTGAAGTAGATGGCGTTACGCGCGACGGCGGGTTGTATACGTACATTGAATAATAAATCTGAATTCAATGATACGTATTAAAATTACGTTCACGGAATATGTAAATTACGTTACACATGGTTTAAATAAAAATAGCGAGCGTAAATCATTTTCAATACATGTACATACGTATAGGTAACACCATTATTTGCATTGAATATGCAAAAATATTTGATTTGTATGTATAGAAATATCTTACAACCTGCAATGTAAAACGATGTCAATGTGACATATCTCCGTGATTGCAATTTTTTAATTGGCCAATTTTCAAGGTCAATTTCTTTTTGGTACTAGGACCAAAAGTATCCACTTTTTGTACAGTTGCCATGGTGAAAGCAATTAATCCGCAAAACGTCAATTTTAGGTACCGAACACTGTCACAAAATAGCGTCTTATTCAGGTGGTTGGAGAAAAAAGTATTATATTCAGAACAGCGAATTCAACATAAAGAAAGACCAAATTACTAAAAACGGTTTCCTAATATAACAATTTACAATAAATGTTCGAATAAGTCACCATTAATTACAAGACAGTAACCAAGTCGATTATAATAGTACATTATAATATATCAAGGTAGAGAAGTACAGTTAATTGCCTGAGCACCACATCTCGAGGCGCTTGCGCCGAGGAGTGTAAGGTGCGAAGGCAATAATAGACTACTCTACCGTGGTATATATACTATTTTTTTCACTACTAGCACTTGAAATCCTCTAACTTAACATATTATATTGATAAGAAAGTGAACGGTTGCGGACAGAATTTTTTGTTTATTAATTTAAAATGCAATCAAGTACGTAGAAGTAACAGTCAAACAGGCCGTATTTTGTTCATTGAGATATTTTCAAAGAGTAATTTCGTTCGAATTTTTTCAAAATGTGATAATTTTAGGTATGTAATTTCTCTGGAAATGGCGGATGGTGGCAATTATTCATTTTAAAGAACTTGTCCAAACGTTTATTGAGCGAAATTTCGGGTTGTGTTTTCTAAAAGTGACAGCGTGAAAGTTCTCATTATTGACTACTAGTTAATAATGTGCACATTATTAACCACTTTGAACAAATGCCGAGAAAGCCTACTTTACAAGTGGAAAAAAGGTTAATAATCATGTCATCAGACGCTAGTAGTGAAAAAAATCCATTTCGAACTGCTGCTAATTGATACTGGATATCTTTTTGTTTTAGAAAATTCCATGGCATCGCAGATTATTGAAAAAGCTGCGGATTTTATTTTTCCAATTTTCCGTCTTTATTATGCAAAAAGTTGAAAACTAATACGGTTAATTGGCGTAAAAAAATTTTTTTAATAAAAAACTAATACATTTTTACTCTAAAATAACTTGGGGAGCCAATAATCGCATGTTATGAATTTTACATTGAAATTCCTATGATGCTTTACGCAAGTCACCCCCCTGTATATTGATTTTCTGGAACTTTAAATGTACCCAAAATTATTATTTTCACATGAATTTAAACTCATTAAACGCATTATCTTGATGCCCAGAAACATATGTCTATGATATAAAGATGTCAAATTCTTTTTCTGGGGCCACATGCATTTTCATCAAAACATGTCAAAATCGTTATTCTTGCGGCGAGATCGTTAGGAAAAAGACCAAGAGCATATTATTTCCATGCCCAAGACATAAGTACCTACATTTGATGCATTTTTCGTCAAAACATGTCAAAATCGTTATTCTTGCACCGAGATCATTGGGAAAAAGTCTAAAAGCATGATCTCAATGCCCAAGACATGAATTTGGTGCATTTTTGGGGACCATATATGTATTTTGATCACAACATGTCAAAGCGTTATTCATGCACCAAGATCGTTGGGAAAAAGATTAAGAATATTATCTCGTTTCCTAATGAAGTTGATGCATTTTTGTTGACTGCCTATATGTATGTGGTTTTGCAAAGTTGAAACAAATGGTCGTTAAAAAGTGGTGGTAATACTGAGGATCCTTCGATATTTCGTTGTATCGGTTTATTTATAGAAGTTCTACAAATTTTTGTTGAGACAGGTTGTAGAGTTTACCGAGTCATTTTCATAGCGGCATAAGCACTTCAACTATACAGTTTCAGTTTTTTTCAAATTAGAAATTGTTTAATTAAATTTGAGGAAGAATTTCAGCTTTTGTAGTAATATATTTGTAGGGATTTTTTCGCGTAGCTCAAATTGACGCTATTTAGGTATTTAAATGAAAATTAGTTTTGGAATATTGCCACCTATTTGCTCATTGTTCTGACTTTCATAATAATATCCATCAAAAGTGCAAGTTGAAATAGCGAATTCTCTGGTTAGACAGGTAAATATGGCTTCTTCATCTTCACATAAGCACCTCAACCCTGAAAATTGTAGGTTATAGGATGAGCAATACACGTTAGAACAGTTTTCCTAAAACTTTACGACAAAAGTGTCTTAAAGAGACTGTTCTAAGTAAAAAAAATGTGTCTCATGTCCCATTTCAACCTAAAGTTGTGCTGTTTGTTTTCAATGCACCATTTAGTATTGTATACTGTAAGGTAAATTTAATTGCGAGCTTTATTTATTACAACTAATTAAATATAGGCCTTGAAAAGAATTAATTTATAACGGTAAAGTATTACATATAAATTCAATGCTATTACTTATCATATCACTTACGAATACATAAATTATCACTTCGGCGTGGTAATTGGAACGGCCCCGAAACGCAATTCGTTTGCTTATATACCAAATACCACCTCTCTCCCGAAAGATCTAGATCGCTTCCCAAGGAATCCGGACTAAGTATTCAAGAAGGTTCTCGAACAAGCACGCCATATTTCTCGGAAAGATTACGATCTTTCATGGCGCCTCGATGTCTATCGAGATTTCTGGAATGTTCGCTACAATACTTTTTCGTTGCAAAGGGTAGGTACCTACTCATTACCCCTCCTCCCATATTTCCTGGGACATTTGTTTTTTTACGCTTAATGAATAAATTCGTACTATATTATAGAAGCTCTAATCATTTTATTAGGTATAGCCATCTCTAGCAGTCATTCCAGTTGAGATTACCACTACAATGGAGTCAACGCCAGAATTTACGAACGAGTTTTTCAAATCCATTTTGGAAAATCACTTTCAACAGATGATCCATATCTCAAACGTAAAAGTAGAGGACATGACCAACTCGGCTCTTAACTTTTGCAGCAA
The DNA here is from genome assembly GCF_008802855.1 of Photinus pyralis. Classification (NCBI taxonomy): domain Eukaryota; kingdom Metazoa; phylum Arthropoda; class Insecta; order Coleoptera; family Lampyridae; genus Photinus; species Photinus pyralis. Next base: position 33,188,105 of record NW_022170819.1, on the reverse strand, counting down.
GCTGAGAAGAATTACTGTTGCCTACCACTTCGAAAAAAAGTGTGTATACTTACCAACTCTAAAGGCTGTGAGTGTCCTAGTAATTTTAGGCAGGAGAACCACGAGATCGCACTCGTTGCCAAATGTTTACCGGATAACGAATTTATGGCGCAATTTGTCACCGACATGGGGATGTTCGATTGCGAAATTGAAACTTACTCGACGGTAATTCCGAAACTGCTAATGTTAAGTGAGCACATCTACGGCACGTACTTCAAAGCTAAGCATTACAAATTACAGACTACAGAGAGAAGTTCGCACCCAGTGTTTATTACACCAGTCGAGAACCGAAACCTATAATAATTCTCGAAGATTTATCTTCGTTGAATTACAGAGTGCTCGATAAACGAGTTGGTTTAGATTTGGAGCACAGTCTCCTGGCCGTTGAGAAGCTCGCCTACTATCATGCCGCGACGGCCGCATTGCACATGCTGGACTCCAGCATTCTGCCAAAGTTTCATCACTCGCCGTTTCGACGAACCGACCGTCTGCACGACATCATGAGTGCCAGCTACGAGGAAGTGGTTAACGTGTGCCGAAATTGGCCAGGTAAACACTCTTCCTCTTACAAATTTACCTGTTTCTTAAACTGTAGAGCTGGGCGACTATGTGGAGAAACTCAATCGAGCCAAACCTCACATACTGCTAAATATCTACGACCTACAGAACTTGAAAGTCAATTTCAGCGTGCTGAATCGTGGAGATTTTTGGACCGCCAACATTTTGTTTTCCTACGGCCCGGATGGAAATCTCACGAATGTTGCATTTGTCGACGTACAGCATTCTACTTTTACAAGCCCGTGCTTCGACCTGCATTTCTTTCTAGCTACAAGTCTTATGGAGGGAATTAAATGTGAAAAAGTTTCAATTGTCAATCGTTATTTTGAAACCTTCGTTATGAATTTAAGGAAGCTCCGCGTGAAAATCGTACCAACACGTGCGGAATTTGATGAGGATTTTCGTATAATGGGCTACTGTGGTAATTTATATTGTTGTATGTACCTACCGTTATCATCTTATGATGAGTCGTTTAGGTTTCGCCGCATCAATTTATGGACTTCCGTTCATGAAAGCCAGTAGAACAGAGGGGGCCTCACCAGAGAACTTTTTGGCGGACGGCAGCAAAGACAGTTTTAGACATCACTGCTTCAACAATGAAGTATACTTAAAAGAACTGTTTCATTTCTTACCGTTTTATAATAGTTTAGGACTATTTGACGTCCGTGACTAGCGAGAACTGTTTTCTCGAATGATTTTTTTCCCAATCCTTTTAATTAGAAAATATCTTTTGTGGTCAATCCACCATACGCAGTGTTATAATGTAGATACAGCCAATTAATTACTACTGGATGTGTACCTTACATAAAAAAATTAAGAGATTGTAACTGTATCTAGTTATGTTACCGTAGATACTTTCACATGCCGTATTTCTTTTTAATAAGTATTGGGTGTTACTGATTCAGGAAGGAATCAATTATTATGACCTTTTAAAAATAGAAAAATAATTGTTATAAATAATAAACGTCTTTATTAGGCAGTTAAACAAAATAAATGCGTAAAAATGTTAAACTTATTGCCTAAGGCCAGCGTTCCGTGGCCAATCGGTGCCGAGTACTGACATATATGCGTTCGCTTGTAGTAGACCGAAAATTAAGGGCTCGGTTAAAGGAGAGAGTGAGCATAAAAGCTCGCCCCCGGTTTCACCGTTTATCGGGAAATATAAAATGGCATACAAAGCCAATAAAATTTGGATCAAAAGAGTTGACAGTTGGATGACGTTGCGGTCGGTTTCGTGCCGACTAGTTTAGCTGTAGAGGTGCCAGGTGGTTTTCCAAACGACAAAGTTTGGAATCTTTTAATCCATTGTAAATAAGCCATTTGACTATTTTGGAACGTCTGTACGCTGTACGCTTTCTAATTGCCGAGGAAGATTGTCTCTTCAATGACGGATTTATTGTAAAATATTTGTGTGGATTGCACATGAACAAAAGTTCATTTCTAACATTTTAATTAAGAAATAAACCTAAATCACTCTGTCTTTAATTTACCTTGTCTTTGTGCTACTTCAAATAAAAGAACTGGCAGACGATGACCTATACAGTTGTAACTTCAAATACTACAAGGCACAACGTAAAATCTAAATCCTACCACTATATCTTTCATCAGTCTGAATCTGGGAGGAGGTGAGTGGTATAATAATCAGTGTATTTAACCCGGTGTCATTACAAAATCTTGCGATTTGACCCTCGTAAAATCCTAATTCTGGCATCTATACCACCAACATCCGAAGCGGCCCGTTAACATTGCCAGAGAACTTATCTACAAATGCAAATGTGGGTAGGACACCAGAGGGATCCACTTCACTGGGGATCACAAGCATCATTGTTTCGTCTTGACCCCGCTACCTCCAAGTACAGTGACTTTATAAGGACAGTGGCGACAACTTATCATAATCCGCCATATTGGAGCTAAAAAATTGATTGTAAGATCAATATACCTTGTCATGTCAAATTGTGAGCGTAGAATAATAAATGTCAGTTTCATTTAAGTAAAGATTCTTGTTCAAAACGAACGGCGCAGAAATGATCGTTTAAAGCTTTGCAGAACAACCTATGGGAAAACAAATGCCTCCCAAATTCAAAATGGTATGGGTATATGGAAAACGGTATAATAAGTATGACATATGGTGCAATATCCAAAATGTACATATAAATAATCATTAAATTGTGTTTGACATTTCAGTGTCTTCTGTCACTTCTTGTCCCCTGTCGCGTGTTGCTCCTTCCAGACTTAAAAGTATTTCTTTAGTCTCTTAAATGGAAGACAAAACACGTTGATCTAGTCCACGGAGTACAAGAGATCAATATTCCATGTGCTCCAGCAAACATGAAACCAATTCAAGCGTATTTACGATCACAATTGAATTTGCTGCTAAATTTCGGATAAGCTGCTTCTCTAACCAGTTTTCTATCTAAACTCATTAGGTATTTAGGGCGTCTGAAAAAAATTTTACATCAATTACCAGTCGTAAGGTTAGGCACAGTTTTACATCTAAAAACACTAAGCGGATTACATACCTTATAATATCGTAATAAATCCAAACTATATGCGTCTTTAAAAATCGAGTTTATATAAAACTGGAGACGGAAAACGTAAAATAAAGCAAATACAAGAAGCAAAGTATAAACTAGTAACATGAAGCCGTGACAATTACAGGTGACACTGTCAAAACAGTATAATTAATAATTATAGCACGGAGTGTACCGCGTCGTTTTGAAGGTTTTCTATTGGCCAGTTTGGAATTTAGCTCCAATATGGCGACCGGAACCAACGACCAATCAAAAACGAGATACCCTGTTGTCGCCACTGTCTCTATAAAGTCACTGTAGGTACAGCTATTGTCGTTGCTATAGTAATGTGTTGTTTTATGCTGTACCGTCAGTCCTCGTAATCGCAGTGGAAGATTATGTTGTTTGCTCTGCTGCGGAGACGATTTTAACATTATATCCACTCAAATCAAAAGAAACTTATTGGAACGGTTTCGATCAGTTCGGCAATTGATGGAATACAATGAATTTGAAAGGAGATATTTCCGAAAATGTCACGTTGACGGGTACGTAACTGAATACCTTAACAATACCTTATCCAAGGAGCTACACATACATACATCACGATATGCTTTGCTGAGATCGTTTGGCGACCATACTGGCTGCTGATCTCACTACATTAAAACCGAGATTAAAATGGTTAGGTGGATGGAAGTTCTCAGCTGTTGCCGAAAGTGAATTGTTATATAATTGTCATTTCCCTTTAATAAAATGGTTGTTATGTATAAGTGGTTGCTAACGATTAATGGTTGCTAACGTATAATGGTTGGTTGCTAACCATTAATGGTTGCTAACGATTAATAAGCTTCATCATTGTACTCGTCACTAAGGAGTAATTTATATTGTTATCGAGAGGTCGACGAAAAAAACAAATTTTGAAACTGGCGTTAGATTTTCCTCTATTCCAAATGCCTATGTATCAAATTTCGTTTAATTTCTTCCATAAATAAAAAAGTTGGCACTGCGCATGCGCAAAACCAAATTTTGAAACTGGCGTTAGATTTTCATTTATTCCAAGTGCCTATGTATCAAATTTCGTTTAAATAAGTACTTTAATAAATAAAAGTTTGCAATTCGGTTTATAAATGGTCGAGATGCGAAAAGGGCACTGTGAATTTTGAATCGATTCGACTCAACTTTTGGCATTGCCTATTATATGGCTAAAGCTATGCCCATATTGAATTTCATGCAATTCAGTTCATAACTAATGGAGATCTAAAAAATTATCGTTCACACGGACAGATAGAGGGACATACAGACAAAGGAACAGACGGACAGACCAGATCGTTAATAAACGGCAAAAGTGTAAAATTGTGGAGCATGTAAAAACGGTTTTTTGGTTTTTTTTGCAATAACTTTTTTAGTAATAAACGCAGAAAAAATTTCTTTCCTTGGTGCAAGCCTCGACACCATAACGAACCAAACAGTGAAAAAAGTAGAACAATAGTTCAATAATTTTTACAACGCACCTTAAGAGGTTGATTCTGTACCACCAGATCAGCTAGCTTGTAAAACAAATTTTTTGAATTGTCATTAGTTTCACTTTTACTCAAGGTACCTACATACAAGATTTCTTTTAAATATCTGATAAAATAAAAAAACTGAGATTGCGCATGCGAACAACAAATTTTTTGATTCGGCATTAGTTTTACTTCTATTCGAGGTGCGTACATACAAAATTTCTTTTAAATATCTAAACAAATAAAAAAAATTGGGATTGGGCAAATACAACAGTTAGGTTGCGCATGCGCATTTTTTTATTCATCTGCATAGCTGCTTGAGGTTTAAAGAATATTTACTAGCACAGAAAACTTTCATATGTTCTTTGTAAGAAGAATTATAATAGAAACCCCATTTTTTGAGGTTTGGGCTGTAACTTTTTGCCCCGTTAATCTACGTAGCCCACCTTTCTTATATCTTGAAGTACATGTGTAGCAACTTACAGCGCGATCGGGCGTTTCTACGCAAAGTTATCGTGCACACGGACAGACAGATGAGACAGACGAACAAACAGACAGCAATACAAAAATTAAGTATAAACGCTCTCAAGGATCGTTAATAAAACCTTTTGTAGGATTTAAATCCGATTCGTTTAATTTGGTGCTTTTTATATTCTACTGGTCTACTAGATACTGAAATACAAGTAACTTATACAACACTATAATAGCCATAGTCACAAACAAAAACAAAAAAAAACAATTTCATTGCAACTTTAAGAATAAAACATCTACTTTAGGTATATTCTGGAATGCGACCATGTAAAGATGAATTAAATCAAAGAGTATAAAAATAATAAATCAAATTTTTTTACATGAAGCGTACGGCGGTAGCACACATTCACACGACAAGTTGCCCCATTTTCCCGAAGAACGAAACTTCTGTCCTTTGCTCAAGAGCTTTGTTCCAAATGTGCAGTAGGGTGCTAGAGATCAGAGGTCATATTTTGAAAAATTACTAATGAATTTGTTACCTGGTCCGGTGTTGTGTTCCTCTTCAAAAGTAATGTTATTTTCAGCTAATTTAACAAAAAAATCTGTTAATATATAGTGGGTTTGAGATAAGAGGGTCGCCTCGATATCTCTTTCATTTGGCGAGATATCACAAATTTGGCAAACAAAATTTTATATGTGACATTACAATCTATCTGATCGCAAACACAATCTGGTATGACTTCCGGTTTAACCGGAAATAATAATAATAACACAGACACAGACACTAATCGTTACTTGATTTTAATCCGTGCGATTAGTTAACCAGGCTAGACCTGAGTTCTCACAAGAAACACCGACCATAATAATAATAAAGTTACACGCCCTAGCACAGTTAAAAAACACATAACTCCTTCTTCACAGAAACACCCCACGTTATCACAACCCACTCGTATTCAACCCAAACGCAAAGCCAAAGAAACACTTACACAATAAACTCCATTTAATAAAATTACAGGAATTATTATAATGAATTTTTTTGTTTTGTTTTGTTTTCCTCTTTCCTGATAGCGTTGGCTATTGTGCCCATCAATAGGTATGTTGGTAAGTATGAATTACATACTATCCCTAGATTTAAATGTACGTGTGTGATTTTTTTTTTTTAGGACCCTACATAACTTCACCAGACACAGACACAGACACTAATCGTTACTTGATTTTAATCCGTGCGATTAGTTAACCAGGCTAGACCTGAGTTCGCACAAGAAACACCGACCATAATAATAATAATAAATGTCTTTAATAAGTACCTAGGTCCAGCTCTCCTATTATGCATATTTAACCATTTTAGATCGATCAACTTGTGACTTACATGATCATATTTCCTCATTCCGAAAATCAATCTCACACAACTATTTTGTACTTTTTGCACACGTTTGTTATCAAAACTAGTTAACCAAGGACCATATACCTACTACATCCGCGTGGTCAAATTGCGAGAAAACCAAAGAGGAGCAGAGAAGCACACGAGTAGACCGATCCAAGCAATTCCGCATATGATATATGTATCGTTTTAAGCGACGCACAAGATTTTCTAAGACAAGATGAGATGTGTGGTGTAAATCTTAGGGCGGAGTCAATATCAACACCAAGATTCCTAACCGTGTCCGCTAGTGGTATCAGAGTCCCACAACAAGTTACCTTGATGTCATTCAAAGACTTGAGTCGATCGGTTTTTTTACCAAACAATATCGCCATGCATTTGGTTGGATTTGACTGTAGACAGTGCTTAATGGAAAACTGTTCAATGTGATGCAAGTCATAATTGATAGCCGCTATTGCTTGTTGTACTTCGGTTGGATAAAAGGACAAATACAATTGAATGTCATCTGCATAGCAGTGTACTGTAGACGAGGAGGAGTATAGTGCACTTGAGAAACAACATAGGGCCTAGTACGGACCCCTGCGGGACTCCATTTAGTACGGTTTGGAAGGAAGATGTTATAGATATGTATGTTACGCCACTGGTGAGTTGACCAGAATAAATGATAGGATATCGTGTTTGGTTTTATTCTAATTACGATAAATCTCCAATTATAAGACATGGTGTCAGGTGTTGTTGGTTCCAGTTAGTTGTTAAAATTGGTTCCAGATATAGGGGTCCGTGAAGTGAGCTGGCCATGAAAAGCACAAACAACGGATTTAAGTTTAATCGTTTGTGCTTCGTTTGTGCTCGTTTGTGCCGTATAACAAAAGTCAGCAAAACCAACCATACAAAAATTATGGGCAATTCAAAATGGTCAGCTGACTTCACGCACGAAATTAAAGCACAAACGACGGGTTTAATTGCAATCGTTTGTGCTTCGTTTGTGCTCGTTTGTGCCGTATAAAGTAAGTCAGCAAAACCAACCATTCAAAAATTATGGGCAATTCAAAATGGTCAGCTGACTTCACGCACGAAATTAAAGCACAAACGACGGGTTTAATTGCAATCGTTTGTGCTTCGTTTGTGCTCGTTTGTGCCGTATAACAAAAGTCAGCAAAACCAACCATTCAAAAATTATGGACAATTCAAAATGGTCAGCTGACTTCACGCACGAAATTAAAGCACAAACGATGGGTTTAATTGCAATCGTTTGTGCTTCGTTTGTGCTCGTTTGTGCCGTATAAAGTAAGTCAGCAAAACTAACCATTCAAAAATTATGGACAATTCAAAA
>NW_022170819.1:33153210-33180214 GCF_008802855.1 Photinus pyralis | reverse complement strand
TTTGTTATTTACGATTACTTTTAACAACGTTTTAACTTATTTAACAATTCAATACATTTTGCGTATACATTTCTAATTTATTGTATTTACCCCTTTTATCTGTAGATATCTCATTGATAAGTAGTCTGCCTGCAGTATAATCCTATTGCCAATAGGATTTATTGCAACGAACGTGTTTTATCAATTTGAAATATTTAGCGAATCAAATATGAATGAAAATACAAAAATGTATAGGTACTTTATGTAATAAGTTGGGTTATTAGGGATTTGTTACATTACGGGTGAATTGTTTGAAGAAGAAAGATGCTCCGCACCAGAGATTAAACATTGGATAGCGCTTATACCTATAGCATAATATTATGCCTATAGCATGGGCGAACTTTTCGCACCCTGCTTTATTTCTGAACCAATTTTAACTAAATTTTTGTTAAAATAATCGCTCTTTATGTTAGTTTGTTTTAGTAAAAGTACGACAAAAATAAAACTCGACGCCTTTACTGAAATCTCTTTTGTTATACAAATCGTTAAGTAATGGTAGAACATCCTAAATTTAAAACTAATGCAAAACAAAGAATTAAGTAGGTATCTAAATAAACCGAGGGTCTACTGACCCATTTTAAAGATTTTACTTTCATTTAGCTACCTGTACCGAACATTGTTTTCATTTATTTTTTCTGAACAATAATCACAGATACGAAAAAGTTTCTAAAGATATCAGAATGCGGTATCAAGCACATTGTTTTAATTGGATATATGTTTATCAAGATATCAGACAGTTTTCATTCTTTTGCCTTCTTTGTTCTTTCATTCAAATTGGTGACAAAATTAATTATATGTTTTTGTAATAATCAGAAAATGCATTATATAAAATAGCTAGCTGTCTGGAAATTGGTACCTCTATTTTGAATATTTTAGGTACCTCATTTATAAAGGTACACGAGGGCGAATCTAAAAGGATTAAAAGGGATTTTTTTGCACTTAAACATAGGCTTAGAATGCACGGCACAAATGCTTCTAGATCTGTCACTGCTACATAACATAATGGACATTATGGCTAATTTCCCACTTTCATTATCAGGCAATGCCAGCTTGGTACCATCGATGCAGAACGAGATTGCGTCCAAGAAATTATGTTCTCGCCATTTTGAAGACGACTGTTTCACCAATACCTCCAAAAATAAACTAAAAAGTGATGCCATACCTAGGAAATATGACTGGATTAGTGCCCGTACTCAGTCACCAGATTTATCGTTTGCAAGTTCGTCCAGATCAGTTGAAGAGAGTGACAAAATATTTCTCCAAGAAAGTTTAGATTTGCCAGATAGATTAAAAGTTCAACCATTATCTGCACAACTATTCCGTGGTTCAAAGATACAATCACTCAAAGACATGGTGGAAAAACAGAAACTTATTATTTCTAAACAAAATAAAGTTATTTGTGGTATGTGCGCAATTATAAAAAATTTAAGAAAGAAAAACTCTTTTGAAAAAAGTTAATAGTGTACACTTAGCTTTAAACACCATAACGTTCCGGAAAAAGTACAGCAGAACATTAATCAATATGCAGTTGTATAATAAAAAAAGTGGTCGGTGAAAGAAAAAAATTTTTGTATGGCTCTCTACTACAAGTCTCCAAGCGCGTATAAATTCCTAGCGGGCATTATTAATCTGGCCAACATCAGTACGGTGCGAAATTGGATATCTGCCATTAGATACGAAACTGGGATAACCATCTTTTCAAGTCCATCGAAATGCATTCCAAAAGCATGTCTGCAATGGAAAGAAAATGCGTCATTTCCTTCGATGAGATGAGTTTGAAGGTATCGATGGAATACAACAAATATATGGATCTAATCGAAGGATTTGAAGATAAGGGTAAATTTGGCAGAGAAGATAGATTAGCTAGATACACCGCGGTATTTTTAGCAAGAGGATACGCCAATTGGAAATTGCCTCTTGCATATTACGTTTCAAAAAATGGATTAAGCGGCCATGAAATCAAAGACATTTTAATTTATGTTATTGAGAATTGCTTGAACTCCGGATTAGTGCCTGTGGCTTCAGTTTGTGATCAAGGGATGTCCAATCAAAAAGCGTACAAACTTTTAGGAGTATCATCAGAGAGTCCCTACTTTACGGTGCGACAACGCAATATCTTCGGGTTATTTGATGCTCCCCACTTGTTAAAAAATTTTCGTAATAACTTATTTAATAGTGATTTTAATTTGGATGGTGCTGTCATATCAAGCGAAATTATAAGAAACATTTACCTGTTAGACTCTAAAAAAGACAGTACGGTACGCTTGGTGCCCAAGTTAAAACCGATTTACAACTTTGCTGGAAATGAATTAGCCGAGAAATATAAAGAAATGCCATTGAAATCAGTTGTAATAAATATCTAACCCAAAAGAAAGAAATAAACGATGTCTCAGATTTCGTTATTTACGACTTTGAATTTTGAACATGACGTATGTAGTGTACGTGTATCAACTACCAATGATGCAAACCAGCTTACAACAGATGCCTGTATATGCAAATAGCATAACTACAAAGCGTTAGTTTATTTCATCTAGCGAGTAGATTTCTGTACAAAAAAGCACTAACCACTAACTAAAAATTACTGATCCGACATGTCCATAAGAACCGTAAATCTATTTTATAATCAAAGGTATTCAGATTGCACACAATTTCAACTACGTACCCTAGCGGAGAACCTTTGCAATACTCTGAACTATTTTTTGTCTGATAGATATTGTTTTACTCTAGTGTCAGAATTATCAATTTTCGAGACTAGTTTTGGAAAAAAAAACTGAAAGTATCATAATATTTTCCTTATTTTGTCACCTCATCTACCTCAATTGTCTTCGAAAAAAATTATACGACCAATAGCCAATTATTCTTTTGCAGTTTGCAGTTTCTTTGTAAAAATAAGTAGCTTTGATATACCGGGTGGTGCCTAGCGCGACGCAGCATATGAGCATAGGGATTTCAATGGTAATTTCTTTATAGTCAATTACTAGCTCCCCTAATTATTTTAGAGCAAAGTCTAAGTTTTTTTTAGAGAAAAAAATACTGAATCTGTTCATGGTATTACTCATAATTTTCCGTTTTTCAAAACTGTAGAAATCGACAAAATAAAAAGGTTCATTTTACAATAAATCAAATATGCCTTGGAATTACCTAAAAAAACAGCGATCACGTTTCATTATTTACCTTTGACGTAAGTATATTAAATTTATACTTGTTTATAAATTAGTTAAAGAACTGCAAGTGCAATAACGTTCAAAATGTCCGTCAAAACCATCAGGAAAACGACAATACATTCAACGTTTTGGCTGCAGTAGCGGAAAATCCGAATATAAGTTTAGGAACAAATCTGCTTCAAATCAGTTTTTTTTCTTCGATTATGTGGGTACTCTGATTCTCTCTGATAAACAAATAGTATCTGATGCAGATGCAGCATACATTCTCTAAAAAAACATTACTCAATTGCCGCTTTTTCTTGCATCGGATAGTTGTAACAGAATTAAATATGAAATTCGGTTGACGTCAAACAACCAAAACTAGATGCGATGCGCTTGTAGTTTGTTAAAAGATTCCAAAGCATCACTGATATATACTTAAAAATGTAATTTTTTATTTTGTCGATTTCTACGGTTTTGAAAAATGGAAAATTATAACTAATAGTATATTAAGTATGGAGAACGGTAAGGGATTTTTACCGTTCGAAGACAATTGTTTGGAGGAGGAGCGGAGCGACGACTCCAATTATTGTCTGAGAACGGTAACCCTTAACGTTCGACGTGCTTATAACATTTTTTGCGCGATCGAAATTAAAATTATTCAACCAATATAAATATGCACTAAGAAATTAACGAGCAGAATAAATCGAAATGATCGAAGTGGTATGGTGTACATCACTAGGTAACCAGTTTATTTGTCAAAATTGAAATTAATAATTTCATAAAATTGTGCATGTGTCTGATGTAGTTTGCTAGCTTTGCACTTCCTTTATGACTTTATGAGCCAGGTATTTGCCGGTGGCCGAATGGTATGTCGAAGATTAAATTAAAGATTAAATGTAATGTAAGACTGTTAACATTGAACTGATTGTTTTTAAAAAGGCGTCGGTAAGTATTTTTGCTGTTCTGTTTTCAGATCGGTAAGTAATTTTGGCGTCGTCGTAATCATAGCAACTGGTAAATTCCACTTACTGTCATGGAAACACACATGGTAAATAGTCAGAAATGACCGATCGCGCAAAAAAGTATGAACAGATGCAGTATTTTTTTCTCTAAAAAAACGTATTTAGACTTTTGCTCTAAAATAATTAGGGGAGCTAGTAATTGACTGTAAAGAAATTACCATTGAAATCCCTATGCTGCGTTGCGCTAGGCACCACCCTGTATAGTGCTATCTGCCATATTTTCGAACAGTTTGATTTTTGCCTTGAATATCTTGTTGTTTCTTACCCCGTGCCACAGATTAACCACAAAAATATGTGCCCGTGCTATTCGTTATCAGATTAAAGTAAGTTGTACATCGGATTTATAAATATTTATAAAGCAGACTGTTTCATAAGCATCGTTAGGCAATGGCTTCGTGTTTGCACTGTTTTCTTTGAAACCGTTTTATTTAGAATTGCTAAAAGATCAGTTACATGTTTTTAGTAGTAAGTAAGTTGCTTACACCCTGAGCTGTTTGCCGACAATGTTGAATGCTAATGACTGGACCATTTTTAGCGCATTTCCACAAAAATTAAAAAAAGCGCTATTGTGGCCACTTTGTCCGTCCGTCCGTCCGTCCGCTCGTTCGTTGAGACGCTATACTAGTTCTTTATCTTAAGAGCTATTGTTCTACTTTTTTCGCTATTTGGTTCGTTATGGTTTCGAGGCTTGCACCAAGGAAGGAATTTTTTCAGCGTTTGTTGCTAAAAAAGTTATTTTAAAAACACCAACAAACCGTTTTTTACATGTTCCATAATTTTACACTTTTGCCGTTTATTAATGATCCTAGAGATCGTTTATAATTTTGTATTGCTGTCTGTCGTCTGTCTGTTGGTATGTTCGTCTGTTCCTTTGTCTGTCTGTCCCTCTATCTATCCGTGTGAACGATAAAGAGAATTGCATGAAATTTGATATGGGCATAGCTTTAGCCATATAATACGCAATGCCCAGAGTTGAGTCGAATCGATTCAAAATTCACAGTGCCCTTTTCGCATCTCGACCATTTATAATCCAAATTACAAACTTTTTTATTTATAAAAGTATTGGAACAAAGGAAAATCTAACGTTAGTTTCAAAATTTAGCTTTGCGTATGCGCAGTTCCAACTTTCTTATTTAGAAAAGCATTGAAATGAAATTCTTCTTATAAACTGAAATTGAAGTAGCACGTCAAAAATGGATTGCACATTTGCAACGCTATCTTTCATTTTTGTGGCCGGATTTTTACGATTTTAACAGAAGTTGCATCTTACAAATGGGAAATCAATGCTAGTGGAAATGCGCTTGATGTAAATCGTTTACGATTACTTTTTAACTTGTTAATTTTATCTCAAGCAAAGACGAATGCACAAAATCGAATGTATGCCAGTGTTAGCGACCTAACGAAGTACAAATAAGGATCGCGGATTCGGGATGGCAGCACAAAGCGACGAATATTTCAAAAATACTCCTTAGTTCACTTTTGTAACACCATGGCGTGCACCGCACCGAGCATGTGTGCCAAATTTCATAGGCAGCTTTTTTTTTTAATTCTCTTCTCCCAGTTATTCTTATAATCTGTCAAGAAAATAAAAAGGTACACAGGTACATATCCTTTTTAGACCATCTGTCAATTTTACCAACACTAAGGAGACTCCATGCACACACTAGTTTGCCATCGATTGGACATCATACAAAAGTAACTATAGTCTCGTTGCGTTTTGCAATTTGGTTGGGAGGAATGGCGCTAATACAATACCAAAAGTCCAATCAACAACTCAACTAAACAATGATTAAACAACTACTCAAGACTCTTGATTTTCGTTATATAAAATTCACAGATCTCGCAATTCTTGCAACTATCGGCGGAAGGTGTTGAAATCAAACACACTATTACATAATATAATGAACAAGATTTATTATGACGTTAAAAAATGAGAATGAATTTGCAAATAACTAATACAAAGATTCACAAATTTCGCTACTACTACGTAAAACACAAATAACATTTATATTCAGTGGGTCAGTTGTTATGTGTAAACAAATATAACAAACGAGCTCCTGTGTATGGCTATAGCACGCGCAAAACCAAATGTTGAACCTGGTGTTCGATTTGCTATTATTCCAAGTGCATATACAGTGAATTTTTTTTAAATGCGAACATAGGAGTTTGCATGCAATGTAAATTCCCTATGTTCGATTTTTAAAAAAACACATCAATCTATTGAGTAGTTCAAATGAGTAGTAGATACAATTGACAGCTGTCACATTTTAAAAAATACCGCCGTCAAATTTAATTACGAAATCGGTTAGGTTATTGCTTAGAATGTCAAGGAGGACACTTCGAACATTTATTGTAATTGTTTTCGGTATTTATTTTCTTATTTTCTTCATTTATGTATTGAATAGATCAAATTAGTAGAATACCAGGTGCACATGACCTACAAATAATTGAAGGTTGGTTCACAATGAGTTGTGGTGTCAGTGCGTGGTCTGTGAGGTCAAGTTATCGTAAGTTTAAGAAAAATGTATCCTAAAGTTGCTATGGCCTCACATGGCTTCTTTAAAAAAATCTTACCGAGTGCTCTTCACCATAAAGACTATAGAGTTGCTTTTCATAGTCACACAAGTTGCGCGATTTGGGAATGTGAACCGCGCACACCTCATAGATTGATGTGTTTTTTTTTAAATCGAACATAGGGAAATTAAATTGCATGCACACTCCTATGTTCGCATTTAAAAAAAACTCACTGTATGTATCAAATTTCACTTTCATTGAAATACTTTCATAACTAAAAAAGTTGCCACTGGGCACGCGCAAAACCAAATTTTGAAACTGGCGTTATATTTGCTCTTATTCCAAGTGCCTACGTATCAAATTTCATACCGTGCTAACGGACCGGCGGACGGGCGGATATACACAGCAAAATTATCGCTAGGAGTTTGTTAACAAGCATCATAACATGCTCGTAGTGCTATTAATATTATAGATGACGTATGCGCAACATGCTTTATATTTTATCACTGGCGAGCCGATCGTAAACTACTAGTAATTCACTTTCACCAACTGATGGCTCTCGTCTCCTCACCCTAGCCTTTTAACATTCGTGCGTTTCATATAAACGTTACATATAAAGTTCGAAGTACCTATATTCAACATTAAAAGTATTTACAATTTTAAAATTTTAAAACAAATGGCGTAGTTCATTGAAGTTATCAAAATAGCGCTGTAACTTCTCTGGACTAGTAGTTGAATCACACTCTGTTTTTCTAGATTGGCGTTCTTAATAGAGCTAAATTCCTTTTTTCAAACTAAAAATGCAGTGCACGTGCACTTCCAATAATCGTAATTTTACGTGTTAACAGTTCGCAACATCATGTAAGCAGAAAAAGCCGACCGGATAATCTGGAACGAGATGTGCCTGCATTAATTGAAAAATTTGTCAGAAGTTTTACCCAAACAGCAGTGTTCATTGTGGCGCCGATCATTCGTCCCGCTTTGATTTGCAAAGTATCTTGGCTTCTTTGTATCATTAAGATTAAGCTCTTTTGAAATCTTAGATCGGTGCCTACGAAATCCAGCTGGTACGCAACGGTTCCTACCTGCTCACTGTAATGGGCCAATTCCTCCCCGTAATAGCAGATGATTAAAGTGGGAAAATAAACAATCAACGATTCTGCTACAATAAAGAGAACTTCCACATTGGTTGCTGCTAACTGAAAGCGATATCAATAAATCAAACACACACTGGCAACTTACGAGGGACGCTCTGTAAATGTTCACACACAAGAAACTTAAGGTATACATAAAAAATGCCAGAAAAACCCCATGGAGAACATCTTCTATTGCATTCGCGGCATTGATGATATCCAAGTGGTATTCAACTGCATCCTTTAAATACACGCTTAAATATTTCCACGATGGCACATAGCCGTTAGAAGTGTTCTAAAATGTATCGAACTGCACTATTCGGCAATGAAACGATTGAGATACCTGCACCGGTCGGCGTTTGGTCATATCCATAATTTTATTCAAATAATTTTGAAGCATCTTCAGTTGAACCGTCAGGAAAGTTAAGCTTCCAACAATTACCATTACCATTGGTACTATGTTGATGCAATAAATTGCAATTGCAAAACTTTGGTAAAACCATAAAAGTTCAAAGTTTGGACTCTCTTGTACATTAACTAGATTCATTGAACCCCAAGGCAACCACCAATCCTTAGGATTAGACTTGACAATTCTCCACACGAGGCTGAGCAAGATTTGACCACCGCAAACTAATAAAGCTGGTATGGCAAAAGTGTAATTCTAGAATGTGTTTAGATTGGAATAGTTTCTCGTCATAAATAGTTAAGGAAATGACACTTGATTCTGAACTACATAAAAACTACCCGCGCCTTTTGGCTGAGAAGATTTAGAAACTTTCTCTCCTTTCGAGTAAGTAGACGAGAAAGTTACACATTTCTTTACATGCACTTTTTGCAAAAAGCATGTAGGTAAGTAGGTATATGTTCTGCCCAAACGCATAACATCTCGAATATCAAAAAGCGTTGCAGTTTAAAAATGAAGCGTCATTTTCTTAACTGTCAGTTACTTACGAATTTGATTGAAAGAGCCAACCAATCGTGCAACGTCTTCCTTTCTTCATCAAATGCACCGCGATGTTCGTTGGCGTCAAACGATGGCCTGTCAAAGGTCCTTAAAGCTTTATCGAAACTTATTCGAATAAAAAATACAATAATGAAAATTGTACTATCTGAAATGGGGAGAGGACGTTCACTGAATTATCAATTCATTTATACAGTGCGCATTAAAGGCATTACTGCACATCAGAAGAGGTTATAGGTGGAACGTAACGAAAATAAACAGAACCAATATAGACAACGATCGACAAACACAGACGGTTGGACAGAAAGTCCAAATGACCAAAATTTAATCCCTTGACTATTGTCTACCTAGGTATTACTGCAAACTGAATTGGAAAATTCGAAACCGTTCTCATAACTTCTAAATAGATTTAAACCAACAAAGACAAGAATGAAAAATGTTAGCTTCGTTCCCGTTACCTTAAGTAACAGAGATAACAATTTGTCCCGATAATTTCGCTGTTCTCTTTACCAGACTCGAGATAACGTAAATGCGAATCAGCTATTGGTTTAGAGGGGACGCGGTTCGCGTAAATTTCGTTGGTTCCGTTTTTCCTCAGCACAAATAGCGAAGCAAAAAGAATAGGAGGGAGAGGGTAACAAATCGTGAAAATGTACATCCCGTCTGGCAAGAATAAACTTGTCTTTCAAAAAAAGCGGCTGAGTGGCTACAGTTTAGGTATAGCGTTCGGGCAACCAATTTAGTTGTGAAATGTGCAGTTTTTTATGCTCGCAAGTTATAAATAATACGCCAAGTTGAAATTGCAACAAAACGGCATGTTAAGTTATGAAAAAGGAGTAATCGTGTAGGTAATACAGATTTGTTGTTGAGAGAGAGATAGTAACAGGTAGTCGCTTTAGACTATAAAGATTTTCTGATAAATTTACAAAATTGCCGATATAGGAAATTGTATACGTGTTCCGATTCATAATGAAAGAGAACAGAACCAATATGCGAGAGAATAAAGCGCGTTAAGATAAAAAACGAGTTTTCAAGCAGATAAAACTCGAATCGTTTCAGTGTTGGCGGTTCTATATACCGTCGCTACGGAGCATAAGAGAGGCTATACCTTCGCATGTATAAAAAACAGTGTGAACGCTTGGTTTGCGTTGGGATCTTTTCGTATTTGCTATTCGGCGAATACTTACGTAATTAGGTGGGAGAGCGGCATTCTTACTCAAACCTTCGACGAGTATCTATGCAGATCTAGCGGCACATTTTTCGATCGCGCATTAAATTCTTAGCCGAACCTTAGGGCAAACCTACGTAAACGCGTAAAACTAAACTCTTCGCTGAGCTTTTAGGGCGAATTTTGTGTGGTGTACTCCCTTTTTTTAGATTCCGTAAAATTTCATTGTTAATTAAAAGTTCGAACCCAAAGCCGTAGAATAGAATCGTTATCCGCGCAACTGAAGTTTGTGCCACTATTTTCAACGAATTTATGTATACTTTATACATTCAGTGGAGCTGCCCTTTCGAACAGAACCACTATTAGGAGGCGGTTTTTAGGCAAAAAGAAAATTTCGTGTAGCGAAAACTAAGGGAGGGCGGGTTTATGTTCAACTGAAAATACAGTGCAAATAAGTTACTTTTTTAATACGTACGTGAATATTTGCGGGTTATTGCACGAACAGATTAAACGACTCGCATTTAAATAAATTGTTATCACGAAAGCGTTGGAGTCCAAAGGTGCAAAAATTTCGAAGCGCTATACTTCGAGTGGCTAGTTACGTTAAAAAAAACTGTATATTAATCCAAGTTGTGCACCTAATTGTGCCATAGGGAATAAAATATATTTTCTACAACGTTTGTAACCCCTGTAAGTGCAACTAAGCCGTTACAACAACCCCCAAAAAAAGACTGGGGTCTATGAATTGCATTTATTACGGTACACGCTAATTATTCGAAGGGCATCTATCTCGTATTTAGAAATATCTATACCGAATTTCGACAAGGAAAGAGAGAAGGAAAAAGGAGCTGTAATTACCAAAGAGAGTTGACCTTGTCCTAGGGTAATTTTTTCAATCAGGAAACCATAAGTTATTACGGTGACGAGATTAAGTGGTTACTTCCTATGACAAGATTGAATGGATTGGATCAGATTTCCTGGGTCAAAGAGCATTACAAACTCAAATTATATCCCTGCGAGGATCATAAGGTGAGTTCAAATAGTTTTCCGATGGATTAAGCAAGTCGGTGGAACCCATATTTGATAAATTTTAAAGTTTTTAACTACCCGTTAGAGCATGTGCTCAAATGATGCAAAAGGGAAGAGATAAATATTTTATATACTCACCCATTAAGGATACCAGAGTGTAGAACCAGTCACTCGCCGATTCGTTAAAATCTTTTCTCAATAAATCGACAGTACAAATAATGGGATATACAATGAAAACTGATAGTACAACAATTCTCGAATATATCTTGTAAACAAATCCTTCCTTTCCCCCAAGAGAAATACCACCAACTCTAAAAAAGAGTCTTTCTGTACGAAAGTACTTACTATCATCTTTCATCGTTTACAAGATTGAATTGATGTAGCGTGAGTTGCTTATATAATGACGTTCTGTAATGAATATATAATGCGCTACGCCCCCAATTCACTACCAATAAAAACAAAAGGGTTATTTGTAAAACGCAATTTGAAATATTTAAATATCCACGTTAATTTGCTTTCGCCATTATTTATAATTGATTGACACTTAATCGTATTGTCAATACAGGATAACTGTGAGTCGATTTAGTTCCTTATGTATCGCTTTAATTAATTATTATTTTACAAATTGATGTATTAATTTCCATTCCATTTCTTCATTTTTTTAGTGGGCCTACACGGGAGCATGCTCGTAATCGAAAGCTGCAATTTGTTTATAAAAAATTGATATTTCGTAAACGATAATTGTTCCATAAAGAAAACAATGTCTTCCCATTCACAACTGTTACCTTTTGATTATAACTGTTTCATAACTCATTTTGCAGGTAAAATAGCTAATGTCAGCGCAAAAATGCAAGGTCGATTCTCAAATGAAATACTTAAGTGTTTAGTATAACTGGTTTTGTAATTTTTTTGTCTATCGGGTGATGTAAAAATCCAATATGGCGTCTATTTAAAATAAGGTGAAAAACCGCCATTTACAAAAAAATTTTCTACATCCATTAAATTTATCCCATCGAATCTTATTTGAAACTTTTTTCGATAGCTCTTTTTGTTACTAAAATATTTGACCTTTTTTAAAATGGCGATTTTCACGTCATTTTTCCAATTATATACGAAACCAATTACAATTTCTTTCTAAAAATCGCGCCAGAATATTGATCAACATCAAAAACTATACAAGTGCCAATTTAACCGAATCTGTAAGTATAATAATGACAAAGATAACCAATGTTATCCTAATTTAAGACACCCTGTATATGGGCGCGGAAAAGTAATTAAAAAAAAGATACCTTGAACAGTGTTTTATTTTTCTCTAGGTATATAACATATGTATCTGGTACAAGCTAAATTTGTGTTATAAGTAAATTATTAGGTACAATCAACGACACATGTGCAGCGAAATGAAATGTGATATAACTGCAACAATGCCTAAAATCCGAATCTGTTTTGATAATAATAATAATATCTTTATTCATGTTTACGCGCAATAGCACTTACATTTGGCAATTAGTTTAAGTACAATTAATAGAAAAACTCTAAAAAAATTGTCAAAGTCCTCGTGTAAGATCGAAGAGACTTCAGCGCATTTTGGTGTGGCAGATCAGTATTCTATTAGCCACTTTTGACTCCACCATCAGTAAGGTCGTGTCGGGGGCTATCACATTCCCTTTGACGGTACCTACTTCCGACGTCCCGTTCACCCGCAATTCGCGTTTGAAGTTTTGACTCCACCATCAGTTAGATCTTGTCGGAGGCTGCCACATTTCGTTTTTCTGTGCATACTTATATTACACCCACATTTTGGTGGATTTCGCTAAAAACCAAGATAGTACTTAATTTTTGGGGCACTTCTCATTGCTCGAGCTTCTATTTGCGACACGAGAAAGAGAGACAGCGATTTGAGATTTACGAAACGTTAAACCGCGTGACAAAATTCGCAACGGAAGGTAAGTAGGCGCCCGAAGTTGACTACCTCTCGAAGACGCGCGCGCGCGCCTTGCAAAAGGTCATTAATTGCGCCCCTAGGACAAAAAACAAAATTCCGCCACGCAAGAGTTGTGCGCGTTTACAACATCTTTCCGACGACACCAATTTGAAAAGAATGGGACCAAAACTGTAGTAGAAGATAGGAAAAAACTGAAAAACCTTCACGTTAGTAAACAACGCTCGAGGATGACGCTCAGATGTCTCACATCAGGTATCCCTGTCCCTAAGGTTGACAAATTACACGGCCTTGTAGATACACGTGCATCCGTTGCCTTTCTACAAGAGCTCTTCTACGCGCCCACATTTGCTGCCAGCAAGCCAGCCAGCCAGAAATTTGCAAAACTGCGCTAAAAACATTAACGAGCTCAGTGTTATTTTTTTCATTAATTTCTAAGTCCAGATAAATAATTTCTCATGACAAGAAATAAAGATAGAGAACTCATACATCCTGTTAACCAGAATGCTAATTTTGAACTAACTTTGACAGTCAAAGGTCTTATGGTACACGAGTATCTAGGTACGTCTATAAAATAAAAACATCTACAGGTGAAGAATAATGTTGGGAATTGTACAAATTCCACAAATATGAAATAATACGCCTCGGCCTTATATAAAGGGGGTCCGATAAATTATGAAA
Source organism: Photinus pyralis (assembly GCF_008802855.1). Lineage (NCBI taxonomy): Eukaryota > Metazoa > Arthropoda > Insecta > Coleoptera > Lampyridae > Photinus > Photinus pyralis. The sequence continues at coordinate 33,166,579 of NW_022170819.1, read as the reverse complement.
TACAAATGGATTTGTATATAAACAAAGATAAGAATGAAAAAACCGCGATTTACAAAGAATAAATAGAAACGGTAGCTCGCTTTGCAGTTTCAAATTTTTCATTTAAGTAGGTATAGGAAAATGTACATATGTACCGCTTCATACGAAAGGTGCACGCGAGTTGGGTGTAGCGATAAGTGAGCGATAGAACGAACGTGTTTAGAAAAGCGTGCGCTGTGGCCGCCAAGTTCGGAAAAAATTAGCGCGTACAAAGTAGTTGAACTTTTCTTCGAGAATTTGACGCCAGATTTGAATGCGGTCGAGGTAAATACAAGCTTCATTATCCTGAGTTTTTTCATACTACCCGAGTGGGTTCCAAAGGTTCAACTTCCCTCAAAAAACGATCCAGTTTTCCATTTTTCTAGGAGGGAGCCTTTTTCAAAGGAACGCCGTGCCATTTGTAACCTAAGTATTGGTCGGTTATCTTTAAGAATTTACAGCGGATGTTTATTTAACTTAATCATAACGTCCTTAAAGGCACCGATCTGTGGAAATTAATTGCATGAAACAGATATGTATTGGGTTTAATTATTATAAGTGCGTCCATAATAAGGAAGGTGGTTATTTTTTCATTAGGTGGAAAATTTTATTCTTTTGCATAAATTTAAATTTTATTTAACTGTCAGTCAACAATTGTAGGTTGAAGTTGAGTAAGTAAGCAAGTAGGTAAGTGTATTTACTGTATTTATAGGAAATAAATCAGTAATTTAAATCAGGAAAAGTCTAAAGGGGAATTGAATTGGATCGACTTTGGTTTGTCAATATGTGCAATTATTTAGGGGTCTTGATTTTCAGATTTAAAAAGAGATAAAAGGCCAAACTTCCGCAAAGTAAGGGGTAGTTACATTTCATTAGAGAGCAAACCGTGGTTGAAATTAATTGGAAAAATTTTTACCATTGCCGTGGATGATCAATTTTATTTAGTATGAGCGAGGGTCTTTCATGCTTGTAAGGTAAATATCTTAAAAGTTATTTAAGTCCTTTTAAAACAGATACCTATGTTATTAATATTTCCTTAAAGACATCTTGTGAAATTTTAGCGGTTGCACGGCCTCCCTATCTTTATTTCTTGCCTCGAGCACCTTTAAACAGTACAATAATAACATCTTAGGAACCTTTCCATTTTTATTTTTGAGGCACTATCTTTATATGCGTTTATATGGGTTTTCGATGTGTATGATGCTTACAATACAATAATACAGTAACAGTATAAGGTTTTCGTAATGTTGACGATCTTATGTGTGTATCGTCTGCATATAGATATGACTTACAATAACTTGCAAGCAGTGATGTTTAATGAATATAATACGCTGAACAATAGTGGCTCAAGAATATATCCCTGCGGTACTCCAGCCATAATTTGTTAATAGGAAGAGATTCCTTTTGACGTTTGAACACACTGAAATCCGTGTGCGGACAATTCGCGCCCGGACAATTCGCACTCGGATAATTCGCACCGGAATAATACGCACCCGGATAATTCGCACCCGGACATTTCGCTCCCAGGATATTTCGCACCCTGGACATTTCGCTCCCGGATAATTCGCACCCGGATCATTCGCACTCGAAAAATTCGCTCCCGGATAATTCGCACCCGGACATTTCGCTCCCAGGATATTTCGCACCCTGGACATTTCGCTCCCGGATAATTCGCACCCGGACAATTCACAGTCGAAAAATGCGCTCTCGAATAATTCACACCCGGATAATTCTGTAAATCTTTGGTTTATTAAAATTAAATATTTTTTTCTATTTCGGTGTCACAATGATGATTTTGTACAACTGCCGAAAACAGTTGTACAAAGACAGTGATTATAGTCGTTTTTTTTTGGTAGCTCATCTCTTAAGTTGGCAGTTACTAGTTAGTACAAGTAGGTACTTCGTTGGGTACTTCCATGTTTGAACTTCAAAATGTCAGTCTTACTACGCTGCCAACTTAAAACTTAACGGCATAAAAAGTGTTCCCAACATAAAACATGTTAGTTCTAATGTTCCCTATAGTTTCTGATAATGATTTTTTTAATTAAATTGAAGCACCGAAATAGACAAAATAGTATTAAAAACGCGTGTTACAATGCGACCTATTGTAATACTCCTATCTTGCGGACACTCGTGGCTACGCTTCGCGTCGCCACTAGTGCCACAAGATAGTCGTATTACAATAGGTCGCATTGTAACACTTGTCTTTCAATATACTATTAAGAGGCTACTAGACGATTGCCTTTACAGAATGTATGTAGTAGTGCACATCTTGGTAAACATCTACTTCATGGAAAAATGTTTCAAATAATAGTTATTTGGTCTTTCATTTTCAACACATCGCGATTCTTAAGTATTTCCATTTCTTAAATATAATCACGCTGGTTTTTTTTGAAATTGTATGAAGAGTGTGATATAGTCAAATCCTAGTAATTTAAGAACACATAATTTTTATCTACTGCGGTTTCGTTTTGAAAAAATAAGAATAGATAACTGAAACGTCTTTTGTGGAGTAATTAAATACCAAATAGCTAGTACCACAGACAACGTTGTCTGTGGTTATACCTAGTTATAGTATATCGACAATATTATGTGTAATATTCGCTACTTTTGAGACGCTCTTAATATTAAAACAGAATCAACATATAATACCGTACACAAATAAAGTGATGTCTAAAGTTAAAAATATTTACATTATAAGATCAAGATGAAAATAGAAAAAGGAAGTAATTTTAACGCTCCCTTACCTACATAAAGATTTGAAGACACATAAAAAAATGTTCTTTAGTTGAAAAGGGTGACAAAGGAAATGAATAAAATTTATTTTAGACAAAACGAGTATGTTTAAATGACAATGAACAATGCATTTCATAGATGGCACTAAATTTGGATAAGTAATTAAGATAATATTATAATTAAAGGTAAATTTGAAAAGACCCCGATAACACAAATTGCACTTCATAAAGAAACAATAAGAGAAATATCGCAATGACATCCTTTCTATTATTTCTGGAAGATGAATAGGGTTTATTACAAGGTAAAAGTAATTAGTCCCGAAAAATCAGGTTTAAGTACGTGTGACCACAACTAATTAGAACTTTAACGCCTGTATAGTATCTTCATTCTTGAACGTTTGACAGAGTGGTATTTTAAAATTTATCTGAGCACGGGTTTTGATTTTGTGTATACTTTTTTTTTAATTTTAAAAAATTTTTATTTCTGGTGGTAGTGTTGTGGTGGTGTTCAGAAAAGGTAAGTTTCCAGTTTTCTTACAACCAGTTTTACGTTTCTTTGACCACATACGGCTATATGTTGATTATTGGTGACTGAGTAAAATTACACGTTATCTTTGCTACAACTATGGTAGTGAATGAATTTAAAAGTTTCTTTTTGATTTTCTTACTCTTATTTATTTTATAGTTTGAAGAGATACATGGAAAAATTCTGGCAATTTTTTAAGGGATTGTTAATAATCAAAACAGTAAAGCTTTTAAATATCTTGAAACGTTTTAGGAACAGGTCGATATTGATGACTTTTTTCTTTTAAATGTTTGTAATTATTAAGTACCTATATACTTCCTTTTTAATTTTTGTATAGCATACCTACTACTAAAGCAAAACTCTTAGCATTGTTAACTGCGCAACAAGGAAGATAGGACATCATTGGAAAGGCTTTCCTTCTCCGAATTTGGTGAGACTATAATTTTTTAGATTTGATATTTTCGAAATATTTTAAAAGTAAGTTGAGGGCGCGCTGTTGTTTATGTCATTGGAAGGATGTCGGACCGATCACTATGTAATAGAAGCTAATGCGATCGTGCGTCAAAATTATGCAGTTGCAAGTGGTATACAAAAGAGAAAACTTGTACCTGCAACGTCGAATGCGCTGGAATGAAACAACTAAACCAAAAAATTACATATCCGAATTCAGAGATGAGCGACCTTACCAACGATGCATCATTTAAGATTTTAAGGGTTGCACTGTCAGCGATGCGAGACAAAGACATTAGTGAGCAAGTTTTATTTTAGACACTGTTTCCTTCCATGATCAATTTGACGTGCCAAAGCGTTTTTTGAAAATTATTTTAATTTACATAAATAGCTATTTATCGTTTCTAATGCACCACCGTATATTATTTAGCTTCGAAGAAATAACACCAAAATCTCCCCATAAAAATTGTTATAATAATAAATGGGTAGATTTTGGTGTTATTTCTCCAAAGCTTCTTAAGCACCCCCTTGAGAGTCATGGATCTTCACAATTTCAGTATATTATTTAAGTAATAGCCATATAATTTATAGCAAGATCAATTTTTGGGACTCTTATTTCGTAAATGAATTGTACGTAGAGGTGCATGAATATCATAAACAGCAAGAATTGCGTTATTAAAAAAATTTAGCTTGGTATCAATATCTGATAGGTTACTGCTGTGTACGGTAGCCGTTAATGCCTAGAAATATACAGACTTTATAATATTTTACTGATATATTTGTTAACACAAAGATACAATGACTTCGTTGACATCGGCCATCTTGACTATTCTAAAACTACTCTCCTGCTAACAGTGTTGCCTAACTTACAGTAATACATTGCATTTCTCCCCTTTTTTTAATAAAAGTTACAAATCCAGCTTTTGAGGAGGTTTTACAATTCTTCCAGATCTAGTGGTTGATTGGGTTGCTGGAGTACCATGACTCACAGGATTATGAGTGACTACTGGATTGGTACTCGATTCTTGAATGTTACGAGAGAGACGTGGTACTTCTTCAACCTTTGGCTCATCTTGACTGTGATCAATAGGAAGTTGAACATTACTACGTTCTACACTAAGATTAGTAAAGTCATTAATTTCTGTAAGCGGAGGTTGTTCTTGTACACTATCATTTTTATCAAACTCACGCACTGATTGACACTTCCTGATATCATTTATGTGATACAATTTGATATTATCATCTATTTGAACAAGATATGTGCTATAACTCATGCATCGTACAATTTTTCCTTTTTCCCATTGTTTGTTATACTTATTTTTGACATAGACAATATCATTTTCTGAATATAATCTGATTTTATTTATAACGTCTTGTTGAAGAGGTTTTTGTTTTTTTGACCATGGTTTTAATAAGTCAAACCTTGTTCGAGGACGAATTTTAAAAATACATTCAGCAGGTGACAAACCTGTGCTGGTGTTAGGTGTATTTCTATGTACAAATAAAAAGTTTTCTAATTTATTCAACATCATTGCAATGGTAACTACCTGTTCTCCTCCTTTAAATAATGACCTTTGCAACCCTTTCTTTATAGTTTGAACTCCTTTTTCTCCAAGACCGTTACTTTCAGGGTGTTTTGGCGGAATTCTAATGAATCTAATTCCGTTTGAATGACAGAAAGAAGTAAAGTCATATGAATTGCCAAAAGGTGGACCATTGTCCGATACAAGTTCAACTGGTAACCCAAACACTGAAAAAATTTGTTTTAATTTTAGGATAGTTTCATGAATGTTTGTGCCACGATCCATAAGTTTAACTTCGCACCAACCTGATTTATCATCTACCAAAATCAAAAATGTCGCATTATTTGATTTAAAAAAATCGATATGTACCCTATAAAAATTATTAGGTGCTGTTGGCCACGGTAAAAGGACTGATTTGTCATTGGTAAAATTTTGAGTTGCTTGACATACGTCACATGATTTTATAAATTGCTCTACATCCTCATTGATGCCAGGCCACCAACAGTATGATCGAATAAGCATTTTTGTTCGTACAATTCCAATATGTTGTTCATGAAATAATTGAAGTATCTCTTTTTGTAGCGATTTTGGAATAACGACCTTGTTTCCTACCAATAAACATCCATTTTCTACAGAAAATTCTAATTTTCTCTTAAAGTAAGATTTAAGATTTTCATCTTTCAATGTGTTTGGCCATCCCGATAAAGTAAAATCTACAATTTTGGATAAGTTTATATCTTTTTTTGTAGCTATGGCTATATTTTCAAAAGTTATTGGAAGATCATATGACAAGCTAAAAGAAAATATTGCATCTGAGATCTCTGTTCGAGTATTCAACGGTAATCTCGATAACCCATCAGCGTTTGAAATATGACTACCTTTTTTATACTGTATGTCATAATTATATGCAGATAATGTAATAGCCCAACGAGTAATTCTCGCAGCTGCAGTAACAGGTATACTTTTATTTTTTCCAAAAATATACTGAAGTGGTTGATGATCTGTGACTAATGTAAAACGTCTACCATAAATGTACTTATGAAATTTTTTTAATGCAAAAATTAAAGCTAAACTTTCTCTCTCTAAATTGGAATATTTCTTTTCATTCTCTGATAACGTACTTGAGGCAAATAAAACTGGTTTATCAATATTATTAATTTTGTGACTAAGAACTGCTCCTACACCATATCCACTAGCATCACAAGTTATGTATATTGGCTCTGTAGGAACGTAATGAGTTAAAACATTATTAGCGATTAATAGATTTTTACTTTCTTGAAAGCACTGTTCGCATTTAGTTGACCAAATAAATTCTTGATTATCCCTACAAAGATCATACAGTGGTTTAAGTTTAGACGAAAGCATTGGTATAAATTTTCCATAAAAATTTAACAATCCTAAATAACTTTTTAATTGCGTCATATTTTGTGGTGAAGGTGCCTTTTGAATACACTCTATCTTTTCATTAGTGGGGTGCACTCCTAATCTGTCTAGTTTATGCCCTAGAAATTCTACAGATGTCTCAAATAATTGACATTTACTTTCGTTAACTTTAACATTATACCCCTTCAATCTATTTAACACATTTTCAACATTTTGATAGCATTCGTTCAAACTGGAACCATGTACCAAAATATCATCCAGATAACATTTAGTCTTTGGTAAACCTGATAATATTGCATCCATTATACACTGAAAAATTCCAGGAGCACTACTAACTCCATAAGTTAATCTATTAAATCTGAATAACCCAATATGAGTATTTATTGTAAAAAGTTCTTTTGATGACTCACTTATTTGCAATTGTTGATAAGCGCCTTTTAAATCTATAACACAATAAAATTCACTGCCGCTCAAGGTTGCAAATATATCACTAGGTAAAGGCAGAAAACAGTGGTCACTGTCAATCGCTAGATTTAATGTTTTCTTAAAATCAACACAAATTCTAATCTCAGAAGCATTCTTTTTAGGTACAACAACAATTGGACTTGCCCAATTGCTGTGTGAAACTTTAGACAAGACTCCAGAGTTAACCATACGTGATAATTCCTCCTCGACCTGAGGTTTCAATGCAAATGGCATTTCATAAGCTCTATGGAAAATAGGTTGATAATTTTCTTTAATTTTAAATTCAGCTTTGAAATTTTTTATGAAAGAATTAGGCTCTTCTTGAAAAAGACTATTATACTTCTGCTTTAAAGACGTAATCATCTTCAATTTGACGTTATTAGATTCAGAAATACTTACACTACCTAACTGAGGTAATTGATTCCCTACTGAAACTATATGGCTACCCAACATTGACACGCGCCACTTATTATTTAAAATATCTAACCAATTTCGCCCTAAAAGTGGTATAAATTTTATATCTGACCTTAATATGACCAATGGTAAATAATATACTTTCCCTAAGTACTTGACGTGCACATAAACTTGGCCTAATATCTTAGCCTTCTCACCAGTTAATACTCTTAATTTAAAATTTACAGGTGCTAATGCTAAATTATTGAAAAGTTGCTTCCAATCTAGCTCATGCATTACAGACCTGACTGCTCCAGAATCCACTTCCATTTCCACACTTTGTTCATCAATGCATACTTTTACCTTTAATATTCCTGTTTGATTTACTTTAAGTGTCCTAATTGAGCACTCTTCGGTTAACAACCCTAACTCGAAATCCTCATCAGACTGCGACCCGCATCCGACATCCTCTTCGTCTTCATCCACCTCATTAACTCTATTGTTCTTACACATTTGCGACTTCCCTGTGTGTCCCATTTGATTACATGAAAAACATTTCCAATTTATGGCTGGACATTTGTTCACATCAAAATGCATTCTGCAACATCTTTTGCATTTTGTTTGACTTCCTTTATCCGGACGTGACTTGCTCGAACCTTGACTACGGGAGGTGTTTTGACTGTGATTAGCTTTTTTTGGATAATTATGTGACTTTTGGTAAATTTTATTGACATGACTTGACTCACTACCCATGACTTTAACTTGACCTTCCGCGAGCTCCATGCTAATTGCTATTTTATACGCACCCTTAAAATCCAACTTACTTTCGGTGAGTAACTTATGTTTAATATTGTCAGCTTTAATTCCACACACAAACCTGTCGCGCATCGCATCATCTAAAAATGTTCCAAATTCACACGTTTTGGATAACTTCTTCAAGCGAGCTGTAAACGATGTGTTGATGGTATTAAATTGAATAAGAACTGCTATTAAACATCAATATGAACAACGTTTTTTATTGTATCAGTTTCTAATGACAAACTCTAAAATTATTTATATAGCAACAAACTACTACCTTAGATCAAACATAAATGAATTATTTAGTTTAAAGATTTTAGTACAACACTTCCCCTCAAACTTTAAACTTTCATTTATGTTACAATGAAAACATCCCCAATTTTTCTCTAAGATGTTGAAATTGAATTTTTGGAATTAGCTTAGTTAAAATATCCGCAACTTGATCTTCACTTGCAACATGCACTATGTTCATCTCCTTATTTTGAACTCGTTCCCGTACAAAATGCGCCCGCACATCAATATGTTTCGATCTCTTGTGGAAACTTGGGTTTCGAGCGAGTTTTATCGCGCTTATGCTATCTACACGAAGCGTTGGTACTTTTTCTAATGGTGCAATTTCCCCAAAAAGACGATTTAACCATACAATGTCTTTAGCTGCTTCGCTGGCAGCCACATATTCCGCCTCTGTGGTAGATAAGGAAACACTTTTCTGCTTCCTGCTTGCCCAGACGATAGCACCTCCACAAAATTTAAAAACCAGACCGCTGACAGACCGTCTTGTATGAGGGTCACTTGCAAAATCTGTGTCGCTGTATGACTCTAATTCGTTAACTTGAGTGTCAACTTCTTTGTAATAAATTCCCATTTCAGCTGTGCCCTTCAAGTATTTAATGATCCTTTTTACCATTGTCCAGTGCTGTTCCCTTGCTTCTTCCAGAAACTGTGAAACATAATTTACAGCAAACGTGATATCAGGACGAGTAGATACTGCTAAATACATTAAGCACCCTACTGCTTCTCGATAAGGGGCTTTTGTCAATTCAAATTTCATTTCTTCCCCTGTTAATTGACATCTTTCAATTGGCGTACTAACTGAATTTGCTTCTGTCATTTTAAATTTTTCAATTATGTCATCAACGTACCGTTTTTTTTGATTAATGAAAATTGTTCCATCGTTATGTTGATTAATTTGAATATTGAGAAAACATCCGACTGGCTCCGCTGTCATTTTGAATTCTTCTTCGAGTTTTCCAATGAATTTATTAATAGATTCTTTTGTTGTGGCAACAACCAATCCATCGTCCACATAAATAACGACTATCAGTTTTTCATTTTTGGAAATACGGTAAAATAAACATGAGTCAGCTGTACTCTCCTGTAAACCAAATGAAATTAAAACCTCCTTGAACCGTTCGTTCCAGCATCTTGGGGATTGTTTTAAACCATAAAGACTCCTCTGCAATTTACAAACACGCTTACTTCCATCTTCATAACCTTCAGGTTGATCCATGTAAATTTCTTCATCAATTTTTCCATATAAAAATGCAGTCTTGACGTCAAATTGAGCAATCTTCAATTTTTCTTTCGCTGCAATACTCAAAACTATCCGAATTGAATCAAGTAGTGCCACAGGACTAAATGTCTCATTATAATCAATACCTTCTCGCTGACTAAATCCTCTGACAACTAAACGTGCCTTAAACCGCGAAACATTCCCGTAAGAATCCCGTTTCACACGATATACCCAGCGATTAGAAATAGTTTTTCGCTTTTCCGGCAGTTCAACAATTTTCCACGTCGAATTTTCTTTCAATGATGCCATTTCTTCGTTCATGGCGGTAACCCAATTCTGCTTTTCTGCCGATTTTATGGCCTCGTTATAACTTTTTGGTTCAACAACTTCCGAAATCATTGCATATAACAATCTGTTTGGTGCTTTGAGATCGTTCCGATTTCTGAGATGTCGTTTTTCCAAGATTTCTTCCGATGCTTTACCCTCCAATTCCTTTTCTTGAGTTGGTGTGCTCGTCTCTTGATCGACAAAATCTTCTTCATGATCTTGCAAATTCCCTTGATCGATGAAATCTTCTCCTGGAAATGTTTCGGGACCTTGACTATCTGCGCTTCTTGTCTTCTCCGGAAATAATGCCAATAATTTTTCAGACTGTTCTGGTTCAAAAACAACGCATTTACTGCGAACGATGCGATTTTCCGATTTATACCAAATACGAAAACCGTCAATATTGTCAGAATATCCGACAAAAATTCCTCGTTTGCCTTTTGGGTCCCATTTATTTCTCTTTTCTTTCGGTACGTGCACGAAACAATCTGTGCCAAAAACATAGAAACGATTTAAATTCACCTTCTTCCCCGTGAAAAGTTCGTAAGGAGATTTGTTTTCAACTCCGCTTGGTCCACTGCGATTCAAAATGTAAACAGCAGTATTGACCGCTTCCGCCCACAAATATTTTGGCAATTTTTTTAGCCAAAAGCATTGTTCGAGCCAAATCAACCACTGTTCTGTTTGTTCGTTCAGCGCATCCATTTTGTTCATGCGTATAAGGATTTGACACCGCCAAATTCACCCCGTCCAACTTCAATATTTTTCGAACCTCGCTGTTGTCGAATTCTTTTCCTCCATCACACTGCAGGGTTTTCATCGATCTACCAAGTTGAGTTTTTATGATTTGTAACACCTCTACAATTTTTCCAGCAGTTTCTGATTTTTCCTTGAGGAAATAAACAAATCGCATTCTTGAATAATCACAAGTAAAACACGCAAAATATTTAGCACCACCCAACGAAGTGCATTCCATTGGTCCGCACAAATCAACATGTAGAACTGTTCCAGTCGTCGTAGCACGCTGATTTCGTGATTCAAAAGTACTCCGGTGTTGTTTTCCTTCCACGCAAGCTCCGCAAAATGTTTCGTCCTCGATAAAGTCGATTTTCTGGTTTTTCAAAATTTTCTTGACATGTTGTTTGTTCTGATGTCCAAATTTTTCATGCCAATTTTGAAGTGTAATTTTCGTCGTTAGATTGGCCTCATTTACATAATCTTTTGGAAATGTTATTTGGATCACCATCCTGAATAATTGACCCATTCGAACTCCGTATGCTTTTACAACTCCATCCCGAGTGAATTCACATCTTTCGCTGGAAGATCTGAACTTCATGCCCTTGTCCAACGCAGCCGTGACCGAAAAAAGATTTCTTCGTGCCCCTGGCACAAAAAGAACATTTTCCATGTGACATTCTATTTTCTTTCTGTCGACATAAGCCTGAAATTTTATACTTCCTTTTCCGAGAGCGTCCATTGTTGATTTGTCGCCGACATAAATTTTTAAGGGAACTGCAAACTGCTCATAAGACAAAAACCACTCACGATGACGAGTTATGTGATCTGTAGCTCCGGAATCAACAATCCAAACATCGCCATCTTCCGCGCTGAGAGCCTCACATACGAACGCCTCGTCTTTCGATTTTTCTTCACTGTCTTCTTTTCCCTTTTTGCAATTTTTCCGGATGTGCCCCCCACGTCCGCACCGGTAGCATTTAATTTTATTAAAATTATTGCCACCATTATTGGCATATTTCTTTTTTATGTAGGCCTTACTAGAAAAAAGTGCGACTAACTCCTCCTGTTTTCCTGTTTTCTGCTGCCGACGTTTTTCTTCCGATGTCAACACTTCAACCAAATTCGCAAATGTTTGCTGTTGTTCAGATCTCGCCCACCAAGCTTGTTGAAGGCCCTCGTAGTCATCTGAGAGAGAATCGAGCATCTTTACTACGAGTGAAGACTCGTCCGGTTTCACATTCAGCTGCTGCATGCGCAGAACCAGCTCCTCATATCGAGCAATGTGAGTCACCATATTTTCAACAGGATTTTTACTAAAATTGAAAAATTCAGTTTGAACAGTATGCGCAGCTTGTTAGTTTGTTGCTCAAAAATAGAATGCAATTTGAGCCAAATTTCCCGTGCCGTTTCACATGAAACCAACAACGCCATAACCTTTGATTCTAGAGATTTAATAATTATCTGACTTGCTGCGCGATCTCCCCTGTCCCAAGCCTTGAATTTTGCATCGTATTCTGCCTGATTAAAGTCCTTATCTTCAATAGCTAATTGCTCTGGCTTCAGTATTTCCCCAATGCAAACTTCATACGCGTCCACTTTTCCTCGTAATAAATTTCTTATAGCAAATTTCCAAATACTCCAATTTTCAATACCCCGTAGTTTTTCTATTCCTTGAATTTCCATTTTTCGTGTCGTCTCTTGTCAAAAAAAAATTGATTCCGATTTTATCGATCCACTGCGCTATCTATTCCACGCTAGCAACCAAGAATGACGTACCAACGAATATTTAGAAAGAACCACGCTCTGCTACCATGTTGATGGTATTAAATTGAATAAGAACTGCTATTAAACATCAATATGAACAACGTTTTTTATTGTATCAGTTTCTAATGACAAACTCTAAAATTATTTATATAGCAACAAACTACTACCTTAGATCAAACATAAATGAATTATTTAGTTTAAAGATTTTAGTACAACACGATGTAATCGATTCATTGCTCTCCTGCACCGCTGTATTAAATTTGAACCGTTCTGATATAACCAACCGTTTCGTACAGTAGTGGTCTTTTAACACTTCCACTAACTCAGAATATTCCTTTGCACTCGGTAAATCAGGTGCGACCAGATCCTTTAGAATGTTGTAACCTTCTCCCCCAATAAAGGTGATTCAAAATGAAACTTTCTTTGCTACATTGACTCCATTACATGTAAACAGTTGCTCTAACCGTTCAATCCACGATGTGATGTCACCGACTTTAGCATTAAAAGGTTCAATACTACCCATTAGTGCCATTTTGTTAATAATAATTTTGACTTTTGACTTGACTTTATACTTTATACGTTAAAATAGACTTTCATGACTCACGTGCATTATGCCAGACGCCACTCAATTGCACATTTCCTTTACTTTTTCAATGAGTTCGTTTCCGTTTTCGTCGCCAAAATATATGCTGTGTACGGTAGCCGTTAATGCCTAGAAATATACAGACTTTATAAT
>NW_022170819.1:33149360-33153110 GCF_008802855.1 Photinus pyralis | reverse complement strand
AATTAATAAGAAAAGTGTTTTCCCGAGAAGTTTTGGTGTAGTCGATTTTTGGTAAAAAAGAAGGTTATACACTGCCTTTTTTTGAGCCCCGAAAAAAAATTGTCTCAGATCGACCCGGAAAAAAATTTTCTTATAGAATGTGGCCTGTAGAATCCATAATTTCAAACAGTTCCAAAATTGGGCTACTAGTTCAAAAGTTACAGCCCTTTGAATTTTTTTTCGAAATTGGTTTCTAGTCTATAACTTTTGATTGAGAAGTCTGATCGAAAAAGAACGAATTGATTTGGATTCTACGCACCCAAATTAATAAGAAAAAGTGTTTTCCCGAGAAATTTTGGTGTAGTAGATTTTTGGTAAAAAAGGAAGGTTGTACACTGCCTTTTATTGAGCCCCGAAAAAAAATTGTCTCATATCGACCCGGAAAAAAATGTTTCTTATAGAATGTGGCCTGTAGAATCCATAATTTCAAACAGTTCCAAGATTGGGCTACTAGACTACGTTCCCTGCCACCTGTCACTTTACCACCTGTGACAATGCTAAATGTCTATAATGACTCCTGTAATCACTGACAGATTGACATGAATCAAAAGTTCTATATGAAAATTGAAATTTTATATTAAAATACGATTTCGGGTAAAATTTAATACAAAACTCGTCAAAAATCACATTACCTGACTCGGAAATTTCCTCGCCAGTAATGTGTCATTTTCGGGACTGTACATAACTATTAATTTCTATGACAGAGGCAGAGCAGACTACATTTCCTGCAACTTGTCACTTGACTGGCCGCATCTGTCAGTTTACCGGCCGCACCGTCACTTTACGGGCCGCATCTGTAACATTTCTAAACGTCTAAAATGACTCCTGTCATTACTAGCAGATTGACAATCAAAAGTTCTATATAAAAATTGAATTGAATTGAAATTTTATAATAAAATATGATTTCGGGTGTAATTTAATACAAAACTCGACAGTAAAATGACATTACTTGAATCGGAAATTAAAGTACTATGCCCCAAAGGCCAGTAATGTGTCATTTTCCGGACTTTTATGTAAATAACTATTACAAACATTCCAGACTTTTCAGTTACGGTCTTTGATACATATTTTCCTGATCACACTGCTGTTGGTTTTACCATTGATGACGTCGCTTCCCACAAATATTGTAGTGGAAATAATCGTAAAATTACATATAGGTACACCAATCTCATCTCTAGTCACAAAGGAGATGCCCAGAAATGTTATAATTGAGATACAACAATTAATTAGCAAAAGCGAAAAAGATGAAAAATGATTAATTCATAAAAAAAACTCTAAAAATAAGGTAGCTGCGATGTGGCAAATCATTAAAGGCAAGAACACCTTGAACCATGTGCTGAACTGAATTGTAACATTTTTAATGACTATTCATTGACCCCAATTGTTAACAATGTTATCCTTTTTTACCAAAAATCGACTACACCAAAATTTGTCGGGAAACACTTTTTCTTATTAATTTGGGTGGCGTAGAATCCAAATCAATTGTTCTTTTTTCGATCAGACTTCTCATCAAAAGTTATAGACTAGTATAATCCGGTCGATCCGAGATAATTTTTTTTTGGGACTCAAAAAAAGGCAGTGTATAACCTTCCTTTTTTACCAAAAATCGACTACACTAAAATGTCTCAGGAAAGCACTTTTTCTTATTAATTTAGGTGCGTAGAATTCAAATCAATTCGTACTATTTCGATCAGACTTCTTAATCAAGTTATACTAGAAACCAATTTCGAAAAAAATTCAAAGGGCTGTAACTTTTGAACTAGTAGCCCAATCTTGGAACTGTTTGAAATTATGGATTCTACAGGCCACATTCTATGAGAAAATTTTTTTTCCGGGTCGATCTGAGACAATTTTTTTTTCAGGGCACAAAAAAAGGCAGTGTATAACCTTCCTTTTTTACCAAAAATCGACTACACCAAAATTTCTCAGGAAAACACATTTTCTTATTAATTTGGGTGCGTAGAATTCAAATCAATTCGTACTTTTTCGATCAGACTTCTTAATCAAAAGTTATACTAGAAACCAATTTCGAAAAAAAATTCAAAGGGCTGTAACTTTTGAACTAGTAGCCCAATCTTGGAACTGTTTGAAATTATGGATTCTACAGGCACATTCTATAAGAAAAAATTTTTTTCCGGGTCGATCTGAGACAATTTTTTTTTCGGGGCTCAAAAAAAGGCAGTGTATAATAACCTTCCTTTTTTACCAAAAATCGACTGCACCAAAATTTCTCGGGAAAACACTTTTTCTTATTAATTTTGGTGCGTAGAATCCAAAACAATTCGTACTTTTCCGATCAGACTTCTCAATAAAAAGTTATAGACTAGATACCAATGTCGAAAAAAATTCAAAGGGCTGTAACTTTTGAAATAGTAGCCCAATCTTGGAACTGTTTGAAATTATGGATTCTACAGGCCACATTCTATAAGAAAATTTTTTTTTCCGGGTCGATCTGAGACAATTTCTTTTTCGGGGCTCAAAAAAAGGCAGTGTTTAACCTTCCTTTTTTACCAAAAATCGACTACACCAAAATTTCTCGGCAAAACACTTTCTCTTATTAATTTTAGTGCGTAGAATCCAAATCAATTCGTACTTTTTCGATCAGACTTCTCAATCAAAAGTTATAGACTAGAAACCAATTTCGACAAAAAATTCAAAGGGCTGTAACTTTTGAACTAGTAGCCCAATCTTGGAACTGTTTGAAATTATGGATTCTACAGGCCACATTCTAAAAGAAAATTTTTTTCCAGGTCGATCTGAGACAATTTTTTTTTCGAGCCTCAAAAAAAGGCAGTGTTATACCTTCCTTTTTTACAAAAAATCGACTGCACCAAAATTTCTCGGGAAAACACTTTTTCTTATTAATTTTGGTGCGTAGAATCCAAAACAATTCGTACTTTTTCGATTTGACTTCTCAATCAAAAGTTATAGACTAGAAACCAATTTCGAAAAAAAATTCAAAGGGCTGTAACTTTTGAACTAGTAGCCCAATCTTGGAACTGTTTGAAATAATGGATTCTACAGGCCACATTCTATAAGAAAAATTTTTTTCCGGGTCGATCTGAGACAATCTTTTTTTCGGGCCTCAAAAAAAGGCAGTGTATAACCTTCCTTTTTTACCAAAAATCGACTACACCAAAATTTCTCGGGAAAACACTGTTTCTTATTAATTTGGGTGCGTAGAATCCAAATCAATTCGTACTTTTTCGATCAGACTTCTCAATCAAAAGTTATAGACTAGAAACCAATTTCGAAAAAAAATTCAAAAGGGCTGTAACTTTTGAACTAGTAGCCCAATCTTGGAATTGTTTGAAATTATGGATTCTACAGGCACATGCCTATGAGAAAAATTTTTTTTTCCGGGTCGATCTGAGACAATTTTTTTTTCAGGGCACAAATAAGCAGTGTATAACCTTCCTTTTTTTACCAAAAATCGACTACACCAAAATTTTCTCGGGAAAACACTTTTTCTTATTAATTTGGGTGCGTAGAATCCAAATCAATTCGTACTTTTTCGATCAGACTTCTCAATCAAAAGTTATAGACTAGAAACCAATTTCGAAAAAAAAAATTCAAAGGGCTGTAACTTTTGAACTAGTAGCCCAATCTTGGAACTGTTTGAAATTATGGATTCTACAGGCCACATTCTATAAGAAAATTTTTTTTCCGGGTCAATGAGACAATTTTTTTTCAAGGCTCAAAAAAAGGCAG
>NW_022170819.1:33090454-33149260 GCF_008802855.1 Photinus pyralis | reverse complement strand
TACCTTACGTAACACGCATGGGAAACATAAGCGAAAAAGTGGAAGCTGCGTCGGCTGAAATTACGTCAAAGTCTTCGGCGCCTCCAGCAGAACCCCCGAAAAAATTGAAACCTTGCTGTGCCTGCCCGGAAACGAAGAAAGTGCGTGATGCATGGTAAGTCACTCCGCTTCTTCGCCCCCGAAACTCATCCACTTCGCTTACAGCATCATCGAAAACGGTGAGGAGAACTGTCAAGATTTAATTCAGGCCCACAAGGAGTGCATGCGAAGCATGGGTTTCAACATCTAAAGTGCTAGCTACGTTAGAGACAATTTAGTGTTTAGTATTGCAAAATAGAGTAAATAAACCATGGACGAGGAAGTTAGGCAGGCCAGGGTGGATCTGCGCGAACGATTTCTGCGTTTAATATCAACCTTGAGCAGTATGTAGGTTTCCTTCGTTATCTTTGTTACACAACTTCCTTTGTAGGCGGAGAACAATGCAGTTTAAAATTGTACGACAAGAACGAGTACAAATGTAAAATACGCGCATTTGATCCGGCTTTTCAAAATATGGTCGTAGAAAATTTAAATACACCTCATCCTCTACCACAAGGTCGCGCTATTATCAGATTAAGCGATGTTATTTCAATACAATGTGAAGTGGAATTGTAAATCTAAATTTGCTGTTTATCTACTCTATTTATTGTTGAATAACAAGTATTAAAGTATTTCATTTAATCTCTTTTCGTATTAATTAAAGTAAGAGAAATGATCATGAGTATACTTTCAGACTTTGGAGAAATGGTTAGGGGTAGCACATTTACAGTCCTTGGCAGAAGGGGAGGTAGAAAATTAGCATCCCTTCGCAAGCGATCTAGGCAAATTTTTTAGTAGTCCCAATTAGATGCGTACCACATATGAACTAAAAACAATTCGTGAATATGAATATATATTAAAAAATTTCATGAATTAAGATTAATAGGTTCATAATTTACATACTAAAAATCAGACTTAATTTAGGACTTATCGTTAGTACAATTGTCAGTTTCGTGTTCAGGTTCATCTTCATCATCCCCAAGCATTTCCTTAAAATTAAAATTAGTGAATTGTACCCATAAATTGTCCTTCTTACTTGTAATACGGCGACTAAATGTTTAGATTCCTCCAACAGCTCCTTACAAACCTTATTCTCATTCTCCAAGCATTCTATTTTGTCTTTCAGTCGTTCATTCTCCTGTAAACTGTCGTTTAGTGATTCACCCCGCTTCTCTGCCAATAAGCGCCAGTAGTCAACGTTCGATTCGTTATCGGAAGTAAGGTCTTCGGCTGTTATTACAGCTTCGCCGGTTTGTACTGCTTTGTGAGCTACCTGCTTCGGTTTCTCTTCGCTGTCGAAAGAGTTGGTAAAGTAATCGACACTAGAACTGAATATCTACTTACTTTGTCAATTTCACCTCCTTAACCATTCGTTTACGAGAGATGAGATTCTCTTTATTGGCAACCTCTTGGAAAACTTTTAAGTTAGTTCTGGAAGATTTGGCAATCTCCTGAAGATACAAGCATAACCTCACATTTTATTTGTCAATTAATGAATTTTTACCTGCGTTTCTTGGGAATCGATTTTGATTACAACTTTATTTGGGCCTGAGGTCTTCATTATATATAAATTGGGTCACCAGTTAAATAATTGAGAAATATATCACTTTATTTATAAAAAAAAGGTTAATTGTAACCGCCAATTTCGTGCTTGGAACTAACAGGGGGGCCAACCGTCCATACCAATCGTCATTTGGTGGCTGCACTCATATACATACAGGGCTGCGCATCAAAAAGAATGTTTCCAAGATAACTTGTGCGCGAAAAGAAACTTTCTTCTTGTAATTTTACCATTTCCATCGTAAATTCGACGTTATGGCGCCTTTAATTTCTCAATACTGTAATAATCTTAAGAGTACCTCGAAGCCAGTATTGAAATCGTGATCTACAGTGGTTGACAAGTCTAGTGGCCAAAACTACAAGCAGACCCACCTAACTTAGAGAGCCCCCCTTCTCGCATTGCTAGACGCAAGTTCTGCTTGCTCGAGATGAAAAAGAAACATATACAGTGACAAATCCGATTGCTTGCGATTCTTTTTTCCTCGGAGATGGTTCATGACGACATCATATTGATAATCCATTTACACGTGAATGCATTTCAAAAATAATCGAAAACGTACTACAATTGATGTATACATCAGAGCGTATCGTATTTTTGTTTCAGACGTAAAGGTGCGTTGCTTAACTCTAGGGATAAAGCACATGAGGGATCCGATGGAAACAAGATATGAGAAGAATTTGAATGGAAAAGCAAGGCAAGGAACAAAAAGAAATGGAATAAAATAATCAGCACAGGGCCATGACGGTCTGTGAAAAACATTTATTCACTACACTTTCACTGTAAATGTAGTATTCATAAGAACTGTTTTTGACAAATGACAGATTGTCTATAATACAAGTTTGGTTTGAACATCCTGTATACAAACAAAACTTTTAGCCAAGCAACAAACCTTTTAATTTTGTGGTTGGCATCACTGCTTTCCAATGGAAACTTCTGATCCATGTGTTTTGCATAAAACACCATAATTTTACTCATTTAAGTACCGTAAGCCATAAAAATCAGTGAAAAATGGGCACAATTGTAGAGAAAATTTCTGCCATTGAAGCAGAGGTAGGTAATTGCCCAAGAATAACACCGGTACGTTTTCTAACCTAAAAATGTCTTTAGATGGCAAGAACTCAAAAAAACAAAGCAACCGCAGGACATTTGGGCTTACTCAAGGCGCGATTGGCGAAATTGCGACGAGAGTTGATCACACCGAAGGGTGGTGGGGGCGGTACCGGTGAAGGTTTCGATGTAGCCAAAACCGGCGATGCGAGAATAGGATTCGTTGGGTTTCCTTCTGTCGGGAAGTCGACCTTGTTAAGTAATCTGGCCGGTGTGTATTCTGAGGTTGCTGCTTATGAGTTTACAACTCTTACGACCGTTCCGGGTTGTATCAAGTACAAGGGTGCCAAAATACAGGTAATTACATTGGGCAAAGTCAGTGCGTGGTATCATTGGTAATGCTTTTAGTTACTGGATCTACCCGGAATCATCGAGGGGGCGAAGGACGGTAAGGGTAGAGGTCGACAAGTAATTGCGGTTGCCCGTACTTGTGGACTAATTTTTATTGTTCTTGACGTTTTGAAACCCCTACAGCATAAGCAATTAATCGAGCACGAATTGGAAGGGTTTGGTTTACGGCTGAACAAACAGCCACCTAATATTACCTTTAGAAAGAAAGAGAAAGGTGGAATTAACTTGAACATTATGGTACCCCAGTCTGAACTTGATTTAGATACCGTAAAAACGATTTTGTCAGAGTACAAGATTCATAATGCGGATATTACATTGAAATATGATGCCACCAGTGATGACCTTATCGATATTGTGGAGGGAAACCGAGTGTACATGCCCTGCATTTATTTATTAAACAAAATTGGTAAATTTAGATGTGTATGAAACAGTAATTGTAATAATAATTCTAGATCAAATTAGTATAGAAGAATTAGATGTTATTTACAAAATTCCACATTGCGTTCCCATTTCTGCACACCACAAGTGGAACTTCGATGACCTTCTGGAAAAGATGTGGACCTACCTAAAACTCGTGAGGATGTGAGTATTTATCTACTTGTAACTGTCACATCATGGTATCGTCTTCTGCAGCTACACGAAACCAAAAGGACAACTGCCCGATTACAATTCCCCAATAGTCCTGCACTCTGACCATACGTCCGTAGAAGACTTCTGTAATAAGCTCCATAAAAGCATCGCCAAGGAATTTAAATAGTGAGTATGTCAAGTGAAATTACATGCCAGTATCGTGTTGTGTTTCAGTGCGCTCATTTGGGGTTCGTCCGTTAAACATCAGCCTCAGAAAGTTGGCAAAGACCATTTATTGGCAGATGAGGATGTCGTGCAAATTGTTAAGAAAGTTTGAACATTTTTTATCTTGTGACAGCAGGTGTACAATATGGTGCAAGTGTGATTTTTATGAAATAAATGATTCTTTGCAACCAACTCTTTTATTTGCTCTTTACCGTCGCCCACAAAGTGTTTGTGAACACATTTTTAGTAAACAGAAATTAGTAAAACATTTTTTGAAATATTAGTTAATTTACTTCTACTTTTGGTCAAATAAATTGGGTGTGGTTCTTGTTATATAATATATTGATGTGCCTCGACTACCCTTCAGTTAATATCCCTCTCAAGGAAAGGGTAAAGGGTCAACAAGTCAATAATCTATTAAAATTGAATTGGTTCTTATTTTCTTAAATATATCGCCTATGCTGTAAGAGAACACATATTAGTAAATGGGGTTGAGGTGGAACAATCATGTAAGGCAAATGCTTAAACCACATTCAACTGCAAGGGAATTGTTCTTTTAAGAACATCATGCATTTGGGCATTGAGGGCGACATATGTAGGGCATTAACATCACTACACCCATATCCGCAGAAGCAGAAGCGCAGCAATCATATCAGAATTAGCAGCAGATTTTACAACACCAACGATGGCGCTGACCAACAGCGGGACACCAACCACGAGCGTCCCGATACACGCAGCCCGATCGTACTGCGTAACTGCGGCAATAACTAGCACCACCACCACCACATCGCTCAACAAAAAACGCCGCTGCTTTCGGCCACTGTAGGTACCCTCGTCGCTAACCCCGCCGATACAGGTGCCGGAGTTCCCTAACTTCGTCCACCACGCGAGAACGCTTAAAAACTGTTGGAACGATCGGCTAACATGGTCCGCAAACTAAGAGAACGACGAATTGGAAAAAAATTAATGAGCATACCAAAATGCGATGACCGCGTCCACCAGAGAACACCCTACCAGGAAAGGAAGGAAACTTCTGAGATACCTCCTCGAGGAGATAAAAGTCGAGCGACGGTATATACGAAGATGGTGACGGACCAGAGCTCCCGAGCTAAGCCGACAGGTCAACGCCAAGCAAGCCGCCCTAAAAATTGCCATAGCCAACTACCATCAGAAACCCATGTGGAACCAGTTTGTAGAAGGAACGGTTGGGGAAACGGGCCATGTCACATGTGTAGCGGATTTTAGGAACATTCACCAAGGCAACACGCCCAGGAGGCAGAATATCACATACAGAGCGCTGTAAAACATAACCAGAGTAGTCCTGGCCTACATCACACGGATTTTTGATTCGGCGATGGTTTTACGAGACAGCGATTATCCATCAGTATGGAAGCGGGCAATGTTGATCATGCTGCCCAATCAGGGTAGTCGAATCAGGAGCCCAACACGAATAAACAGGTCCACCGAGTAAAGAAGTTTCGCATCGCCGCCGGGCAGGATATATTGAAAGGGCCGACTCCATATATCCGATACCTCGGTGTCAACATAGACCGCAGGCTGTCATTTACCAAACACGTCGAGGAGACTGTAGTGAAAGCCCGGACAAGATGAGCCCGACTATTACCCTCAGCTGAACAGCAACGCGCTAATGCAGAAAACCAAGGTGGCGATGTACAAAACCTACGTTCTAACGATCATGACGTACTCATCTGCAGGTTGGAAGGCGTACAAGAGAAACGTGAGCAAGTCGGAAGTGGTACACTCCATCGCGTTGCGGACTACTGTTCGTAAGGAACCAAGATATCCAACAGGCCCTGAAGATTCCCAGCAAAAAACTAAGAAGCAGCGGCCCAGGAAATAAGGAAACTAAATGTACTCACTCCAGTCTCACCAACCGTGCCAGCATATGTGACACTATCAGATGGATTCCGTCATCCGTGCCTATAAAACTAAATGGTGACTGGAGGTGGAAAAAGCATCGCTCCAAGAGCAAACGCATCTCCGTAAGGAGGAACAATAACATCGTTTCCGATGGCGACCCAAGAACACAATAAAAAGCGCCCCAGGAGGATGCTATAATAAGAATAACAAAATGAAGAATAATCAAAAACAATAAGCAGTATAGAAGCCCATGGCTAGAGTTGCTAAAGAAGGGATCAGGTACTGTGGTTCAGGCTCAAGACGTCGCCACTGCACACCGTCAATTCCCGACTCTGAGTGAACCCCGTTAGTCAGGGTCGGCGCCATCCACACGTGGGGCATCCTGTATATATTTCGTATATTATTTATCTATTTATTTATTTATTATCCCTCTCTTGTTCTGGGCCCTCAACAGGCTTGCGCCCAATTACTGAGTGACCCGCATAATACTTTTTAGAGGTTCCTCTGCAGAAGGTCTTCAGTTGTTCTATACTACTCCGGTATTTACCTTACGAATTAGGAAAACTGCAGGAAAACCTAATTCGGAGTAGCCGACAGAATGCTCGAAACTGGTCTAAGGTAATTTCGATCTCTGCCACAGCTGAAAAATTCACCTCAACCCAGGTTTGAACACCCGACCTCCGGATTTATGGTTCAATGCTCTATCACTGAACCATAAATAAATAAATAAAGGTGTGTAAATAAATTTGTAGTATACATTTCCAACCTCGGATTTGCCGTCCAATAGTTTCGCCGGCATCTGCCGAGTAACAGGGTTTGTTATCATAGTCGATTCGGCGCCGCCTGTAACCCCGTTCTAAAAAACCGCTCGAGCGACGAGCGATATCTAATTGTCTCAAAAATGCTCGCGAGCATCGAGTTGTTGGAAAAAAACGCTCGCGAGCGGCGCTTAATCCATCAGCGCTTGATGGCGGTTAAAAGCGCTCACGAGCGAAAAAAACGCTCAGGCGCCGTTAAAGCGCTCGGCAGAGGAAAAAAAGCTCGCGAGTGGAAAAAGCACTCGCGGGCGGAAAAAGAGCTCACGTGCGGAAAAACAGCTTGTGACCGGAAAAAAACGCTCATGAGCGGAAAAACCGCTCGTGGGCAGAAAAAAAAGCGCTCGAGCGCCGAGCACTTTAAGTAAACGCTCGAGTATCGAGCACCAAGCGCAGCTCCGAAAAGTGCTTTTTCCGCTTGGAGCGCTATTTCGAGCGGTGTATAAATATGGAACCCCAAACTACAAGAAGGCACTGAAGCCGGTGGCGCACTGGTTGCATTGTCGACTGCTATTCGGGAGGTTGTCGGTTCGAAACCCCTGCCGACTGTTATCTGTCTGGAATTCTGTCAGAGGGGTTTCCTCAGGCGCACGCAGCTTTGCATTATAGCATTATGTTGAAATCTACGAGGCGAATGCTGGAGCAGTAGGTACTCTTCCCTCTCTGCAGCCTAACGCCGTTCCTACCGTTCCCATCCTTAACTTTACCTATCCTAATTTTCACGAATACGAATCAACCGATTTAAAAAAATCAAATATCAAAATAAAGGACTTTGAAAGACCTTTCAAACAAGCTATTACTCGATACCACTTGCCATTTGAAACTTTTAAGGGAATGGCCCTGGGGTGCAGAGGGTGACAGGGGGTGAAGTTGATTTTGGTTAAAAAGTTGTTCCCCTCAACAAGTATTTTTTCCTGTAATCAATGATTTTCGATAAATACGTGGTGGGAAGTATTCAAATGAACACCTTGTATAAAATTAGCCCTGTGGTCACTAACGTTAAATGTGCAGGTTATCTGTAGAAAACGTTATTTTGCCCATACTAAATAACACAAAGTAGGTAACGTTTTTTGGCAGATAACGTGTATCGTAGGCCTCGGTTTGATACGTTTTTTTACTACCCGCACGTTAGTCAGGGAGGTATTGCATTGGGGTAAAAAACGACCTCCCACTTTTTGATGGGAATACATGTTTTGAAGCACCATGAATCCGAATCAAACAAAATGATGTCGATCGGTCTGTCTCTCTGACTCTCATTTCCGGCTAAAAGACTGAATCAATTGGAACCAAATTTCGTACAAATATTCTTAGACCTACAGGGATAAAATCGCGCCTGCGCAGGTCTGCGGGTAGTATCTGTGCTAACCACGGAATTTTTTGTTAAGTATAGCAGGTCCGTAGCCAGAATGAAGTAGCAGGGGTGGCAGGCATTTTTACAAGTGGGGCTTAAGAAGTTTTTTATGAAGACTTTCCCTGTAATTTTTGTAGAGGAACCATCAACTGTAATTTCAAGTGGTGGCAAGACCACGTTCTAGGTGGTACTCAGCCCTACCTGGCCACCCCCTTGCTATGGGTCTGAAGTACAGGCGTCGTCGTATATTAACAATTCCGAAACTGGCTGATTTGCTTGAAATTTGAAACATGAAAAGCTTTTTGAAGCGATTCGAAAATGGCAGCCTTTTTATCAATAAAATTGATATTATTTGAATTACGTATAACTTTGTAAGGGACAGACCGATTTCGATGAAATTTTGTATCAGTGTTACCGCCGATGGTTCTGACAGCTTCTAGAAACGATTGGAAAATAGGAAATGTCCTTTTGGCTATAAAACCTACATTTACTGAAGGAGGTATGAGCAATCCGATCGCGAGCACTTTTCGGAGCGTTTACTTAAGTGCTCGGCGCTCGAGCGCTTTTTTCTACCCGCGAGCGGTTTTTCCGCCAATGAGCGTTTTTTTCCGCTCGCAAGCTCATTTTTCGCTCGTGAGCGCTTTTAACCGCCCTCAAGCGCTGAAGGATTAAGCGCCGCTCGCGCGCTTTTTTTCCTCTACCGAGCGGTTTTTTTGCGCTCTCGAGCGCTTTTTCCGCTCACGAGCACTTTTCCCGAGCGCTCGCGATAAACCGCTCGAGCACTTTTAGGGGTGCTCGGAGCTCGCAAGCGGTTTCACTTTGCAATACAACTCAATGCTCGCCAGCGTAATTCGGTGCAAGCCTGTTGAGGGCCCAGAACAAGAGAGGAATAATAAATAAATAAATAAATAAATAAATAAATAAATAAAAGTAGAATTGTCAGCTGAAATTGAATTATAGTCAAACGTTCAATAGAGAATATTATCCAAATTCATGTGTCCACTCGGTTTAGGTATAAAATAAATATTTCTCTGTAAAAACGAACATCATGGTGCATTTTTTTTGTAGATTCAATTATAAGGTAAACTAGGGATATTTCATTCAAAATATTTTGGCCCAGTTTTTCTTTTGCGATATAATTATTTAGAATTTCCTAAGAAAATTTGTAAAAAGGAAATATGACTGGAAAAAGAGAGCATAGTACATTTTTAAAATCAATATATTTAAAACGTTACGGTAGTTTAGTGTTTGATTTGGTAAGCAAATTGTTCAATTAATTATCCAAAAGTTGAATATAATTTTCAGAAATAAGTTCTACCATAAGTAATTCTGTATTTTTGTCATTGGCGGGATATTAAAAAGAAATTTATAAGAAATTTGCAATTTTTTATTCAGAATCCACATGTTCATGTAATAGTTTACAACCCTTAAATGAATAGGAAAACCTCTTTCAATAAGAGAGAAAAACTTTTGGCAGCTCCACCATTAAAAGTCTTTAAATATCTTTCGAAATTAACAAAAACAGACTTTAAATTCGTATGACATTTTATAAACTGTCGAAAATCTGCCACAGAATTTATATTGAACAAGGTGTAGACATGGGTATTTACACAATTACAAATTCTAATCCCACAATTGCAACAGTGAAACAAGAGTAGTTCCTTTCAAAATCACGCAATTATGTGAAATTCCAGTTTTTTTACTTGACTGCAACAATAGGCAATTAATATTTAAGTTCGTGCAATATTTGAAGGGGATGATACCATTGGTTTAGCAATCTAGTCTAGGTAAAAATATTATATTTTAACCTTAGCACTTCCTGCTGCCACTAGAACACGATTATTCAATTTGTATACCTACTGAAGAAGGCAGGAGAGAAGCATATTTTTTTTCAAAATTACGATGTATGTATTAGACAAACAAGGTCTCATTAACGCGTAATATGCAAATAAAAATAACTGAACCATATACAAAGTGTATTAGAGTTTTCTTAACAAAATTTAAAAATAGCCCAGTTTACATTTCTGTCCTTCAATTGCTCCAACGATACGGAAACTACAAGACTCAAAAGACGGAAAAATAATTCTTATGCTAAAAATACGTAAATTACATAAATGGTTCCTATTGTACTAACAACAATGCATTTATGAATCTAAAAATGGTAAATATTTCAAATAATTAAATTAGTTTAATTATATAATAGCAAAGATCGGCTTTCTCTCTATTTTTATGACTGAAATGTAAATTAGTATTGAGTACGGGGATCTCAAGGCAAGTGTCCTTGGTAATCCTACCCCTTGGGAGTTGAAGATGTATAAAGACGAACGACGTAAGGCTCAATGGCGCACAACTGTTGGAGTGGTTGAGTGAAGTATTAGGTGAGCATTCTTACTAAAAATTTGCATGATCTAAATAAATTAATTACCAATTATATAATGCGCCTTTAACTGCACGAGATGGGAACGACGCCGTTCGCATGAGAATGATACAAATTAACCTTATTAGGTGTCGATTATGGCGAAATTTGAAATGTTATTACTCGCGATGTCACTCATCTCCCTTGCATCATCTCGACCTCAGCAGATCGACCCGGATGTGCCCACCCCGGTGAGTCTGGGCCTCTTACTAGCAGTCAACTGATCAATTTAATCTCTTTTAGTACGATTTTCAATATAAAGTCGAAAATCCGCCGACGAACACGTTCTTCGGTCAAAGCGAAAATGGTGATCCAGCTGGAAACGTTGCCGGTTCTTACTATACCGTTCTACCAGATGGACGTTTACAGACGGTGGAGTATTTCGTAAATGGAGAATCGGGTTACGTGCCTAGGATTACGTATCAACCTTTTAGTGGGTCTATCTAATGGTCTTATGTGAACGATTATTTAATATTATTTTTTGTATGCAACCATTGCGAATAAATGTTTTTTTTTTACTCTAATTGATGGCCGATGCTGAACGTCGAAGGCCATAGTCCTGGATCCGCAGTGGTTTTAAATATTACGCCACCACTGACAGGTACATCCTTTTTGGGGAGAGAATATTTTGCTAGGAGTTGGAATGACCCTATATTTTATTGTTTGTTTGTTTTAGTGAAGTGTTTATTTCATAGTTTCTTGTTCTTCCGCTAGAGGTCATCTGAATGTAAATTTCGGTACAGACAGTGTGGTTATAATGCGCTATCACTCCCTTTTCTTTGCTTTGTGTTTTTATCTGATTGCAGATTATTGGCGGAGAGCGCCCTTCTGAATTCAGACGGCCGGGGCTAGGATTCAAAGACAATATTTTAATTTCCTCGTATTCCGTTTGTTCATAAGTGGTTTCGATACAGCCCAATTGTAATTAATATATTTTTTTGTTTCAATCATCATCTTCTGATTACGAGTTGATCCCTTCTTGTAAAATTACTTTTGAATTGAAATTTGGATTTTGAGTTTCTTTTTTACTTGTAACGTTTGCAGTCATTCTGCGATTGTACTCGTTTTTTTTACATTTTTGAATCACATTGCAAACATTTATTTAACAAATCCATCTCATTTCTACTCATATCTACTGATTCCTTTCATCCACAACTTGTTTCTATCCATCTCTTAAAAGTAGCTTCCCATTATTCATGTTGGACATTCAAAGCCTGAAAATTCAAGCTATGTTTGGTGCCTGAAAAACCGAAAAATATTTCAAAACTTGACATTAGAGGTAACCTAGATTGCTTTTTTTTTGGGCTTACAATCTTTAATTGAAAAAGTGAATTAAACCCATTGGATTTTTTGTACGTGATCCGACAGAAGCCCTGTGCTCGAATAACCTCCTAATTTTTAGACTAGCAGTTTGGTTGCAGAGTTACACCCTTCTTGGCATTTGCATGGTAAGAAGTTCAGGATGTCACATTGTTTGCCGGTTCCTCTCGTCAGAAGCCTCCTGTTGCTTCAGAAATTCGGGAAGAAATGACTTCCAGAAGATTTTGAAGTTGGTATATTCGTAGTTGCCGCTTTTCTATTCTTTAACGTACAAACTTGTCTGAAGATCATGTATTGGCAATGAAGTTCATCTGACTTAAATTGAAAGTGCGTTCTGCCCAAGTGAACCAATCAAATCAAAGCCCCAAAATGTATTTTTGAATCAAGTATGCGAAATAAATGCATTTTGTTAGTAGTTCAGAGTCATCATATAATGTCACCACAAGTTTGCTTAAAAATTCTAGGATACGTAAGCAATCGTAAATATTCTTACATGATATCTTACCGTTTATACTTACAGATACTGTTTCTGATTGAGAGTTTGATAGTCTACCACTACTTTCTCGAATGGTCTGTACAATTAACGTTGATCCTTCCTACTTACTGGCTCTTATCTTTGATGCTTGCGTACGTATTTGCATATACGTTCGGTAGAGCACACGAATTTAAAGAAGATCGGGTTATAATTGTGGGACCTATTATGAGTGTTGTAACAGGAATCATGCTATTAGGAGAGGATACGATGGTGGTGGCCTTTTCGAAGATAGCATGTGGAATACTAATGCTTGTAGCTTACCTAAGATAGAAAAAATAAAAATGTTTTCAGCGAGCAACTTTAAAATATCTTCATAAATAAGAAAGTTGGCATTCGAAGTGATTTTTACTATATATATGCGATATGTTTACCTTTATTAGAAACATCTGTGGTTAAAATTTCAACAAAAGCTGTTAATAAATAAGAAAGTTGATATTGCGCAGACTGCGCATGCGCACATTTATCGTAAAGACTGTGTTGGTTCAGAGCTAAAGCTATCGAATTCAAACAGACTGCATTCCGTACGAGATGAGACCTGCAACATATACAGTGCATAATCTAATTGCATGCGGTACTTCCTCCATGGAATAGTTAAATCGATGCATACAGAGCAACAGCACACTGATAACACACTTCCTCGTGAATACATAAATAGATACTTAATAAAACAATATAAAGGCATAATCACTTGTACGGTATAACAAACAAACATAATTCAATAACGGTACATAAACATTCTATTCTATGCAAAATGTAAATAATAACAAATTGCGACATGAAATTCAAAGATTAATAGTATACGAAAGAATTACTACCTGTAAAAACACTTTTCAAACCAAACAAAATAAACGCCAGCCCCGCCATTATTCAAACACAACTCGGATTCCAGTACTGTTTTCCCCCAGGTTTCGTTGTGTAAATTTCGTGTTCTTCGGCAGCTGCGCAGAAAGTCTTGCCTAATCGTAGGGGTATGTTACCACAAATTTAACCCTAGAAACTGGTAGCCCGAAACAGCATTTGGAGTTGAGAATCTGTCATCCGAAACTATAAAACATGAAGTAATTCTATATTGAAGAAGTGTGAACGGAAGTAAAAAAGTAGGAAACTTAAAATGAAATGGAAATTGGATGCCTACCTTAACAAAAAAAAATAAAGTACCAGGCTAGCCCAAAAACTTAGTTTGTAACCCTCAACTGGTAGCATTCTTCTCAAAACCCAGTTCCACCCACCTACCCTTGCAGGTGCAATTACTTCCACTTTTTTATTAAATAAGTACTCAAAACTATGTTCATGATCTCAAACAATAAAGTAAAATAAACTGTGTGGAAAATCCTCACACAGTGTGAGCCCCTAACTTTAAATATATCAAGTGAACCTTTAACACTAAATACAAGATAAACGAACGCGAACGATTTTGGTGCGTAGAATCTAAAACAATTCGTACTTTTTCGATCGGACTTCTCAATCATAAGTTATGGACTAGAAACCAATTTCGAAAGAAAATTCAAAGGGCTGTAACTTTTGAACTAGTAGCCCAATCTCGGAACTGTTTGAAATTATGGATTCTACAGGCCACATTCTATAAGAAAATTTTTTTTCCGGGTCGATCTGAGACAATTTTTTTTTCGGGGCTCAAAGAAAGGCAGTGTATAACCTTCCTTTTTTACCAAAAATCGACTGCACCAAAATTTCTCGGGAAAACACTTTTTCTTATTAATTTTGGTGCGTAGAATCCAAAACAATTCGTACTTTTTCGATCAGACTTCTCAATCAAAAGTTATAGACTAGAAACCAATTTCGAAAGAAAATTCAAAGGGCTGTAACTTTTGAACTAGTAGCCCAATCTTGGAACTGTTTGAAATTATGGATTCTACGGGCCACATTATATAAGAAAATTTTTTTTCCGGGTCGATCTGAGACAAATTTTTTTTCGGGGCTCAAAAAAAGGAACTGTTTGAAATTATGGATTCTACAGGCCACTTAGTCCAGTAACTTTGTTCCTGAAAATGGGGGGTACCAAGCGTCAAATCCGGTAGTTCTCATTTTTTGTGGGTAAAAATCGTCAAAATCTGAAAAGAAAACGAATATTCCTCGGTTTTTAGTATATTTGACTATGTTGCGTTCGCCGCTCGAGGCCGAAAACTTGAATTATACGTTGGGTTAACAACATAAGCAATCCCACAAAAAATCAGAACTACCGGATTTGACGCATGGTCTGA
Source organism: Photinus pyralis (assembly GCF_008802855.1). Classification (NCBI taxonomy): domain Eukaryota; kingdom Metazoa; phylum Arthropoda; class Insecta; order Coleoptera; family Lampyridae; genus Photinus; species Photinus pyralis. The sequence continues at coordinate 33,134,831 of NW_022170819.1, read as the reverse complement.
TGTATATAGTTACTGGACTATAGCACATGTAACATTTTTTTTAATTCAGCCTTAAATTTAGATCTATTTAGTAACCGTTACGCCATCTGTGCATTTCTCGCGCAAGTTCGTTGTTGTTTAGATCGATTTTGTCGATGTCATTTCATAGTTTGTTATTATTCCGCTAGAGCTCATCCGAATGTACCTTTCTGTACAGTGACTCCATAGAGACAGTGTGGTAATACGGTGGCGTTATTTTCTATTAACAGTTGGGAGATCCGCCATGTTTTGGGCGAATACACCGCATTGGTAGAACATATCACTTAAAAAAGAAATTACCACTGGACTACTTTAATAAACAATTAAGGATATTGAAGATATAATGCCACATAATGCTACAGCGTCCCACGTGATTCAGAAACCAATAAAAATCAGACGTCTATTGCTACCACTGTCTTGTATAGTACCTTCTTGATCTTTCCTTGGTCTACCGCGTGCGCGTTGCTTGTTCCTTGTTTTTTTTTAGAGAAGGTCAAGCTCTCGTGGTGTTTGTAGGCAACTCATTTTTGACCGCACGTTAGATTTTTTAAGTCAACGGTTTATACTTTTATATATTGCTGAATGTCGAGTCAAAAGTTTGTCTTTGCTTCTAAACGTAAATTGAATGATTGCTTTCTTTTGAATGCTTGATACGATTTTTCAGTATTCGTGTTACACGACGTGACAAACGTTAGATTTACTTACTCTCGCACTTTATATGCCGCGCTATCACTATATTGTTTCTTTTATTGTGTTTTTATCCGACTGCAAATTATTGGCAGAAAGCACCCTTCTGAGCTCTGAGAGGTAATATTTTAATTTCGTCGTAACCCGACGTTTTTTTACTCCAAGTGTTTTCAAATTTGCCGATTAAACGTTCATTAATTTCTTTTGATCAAAATAATTCTGTTGAAGGAATCTATGTAATTGATCTGTTCCAAAGACTCTAAGACCCAATGAGATATTTGTAAGAAACTCATTCATTACCAAAGTGCCATTATGGTGTATGTGGAAATCGTCACATACCCTCCCGAACCAGTTTGTCTCTGATAACCGAAATGACAACGTGCAGAAACCACAACAAAATTGATTCATGGCTTATTAAAGATTTATTGTAGCTTTTTCGTTTAAACGGCCCCACAAGTTGCAGTGTTTCCTACTTAACAGTAGTTTTTTCATCCTTTACCTAAACTTCTCTAATAGCTACCCATCCAGGATATTTAAACGTTATAGCAATTACAAAATTTGTCCAAGGAATATTCTATAAAGGAAATGAGAGAGTACACAACCTATTTAGATTATAATTTAAAGCAAATTGAAACGATTTTTCAATTTAAATTAATCGGTTTGAATCAACTCTGGAAAAGTACCCGAAGAGACCCTTGTTTTTTTCTACACGATAGTATACTTATCCAAAAAATCCCAAATTCTCAAATATTGCATGTGTAACGTTATGATTACTCTCGCCCCGAATAGAATCTCTGTCTTTTGAAGGGATTGCTGCATCTGCATTCTAGAAGTTAGGCAGTTCTTCTTAGCGGACATTCAAATTATCCAATTGATTTATCAACGAGGATGTGCCCGACCTTCTTTATATATACAAGATGTAAATCTGATTGTTCAGTTTTAGTATGTGCGAGGTGTAGTTCGTTTGAGCAAACATGCTGTGGGTGTTCTTAGTTCTTCTAGCGCTCGATTTGGTCGCGGGTGTTCCCAAGCCTGACCATAAGACGGTGAGCGAGAAATCCGGTGGAACGATCGTCACGACGCCGTTGGGCGCCGTGCAGGGTTCGATCGCGCACAGTCGCAATGGGAAACAATTTCTGGCGTTTAAGGGTATAAGATACGCCAAAGCGCCGATTGAAGATTTGCGATTTCAGGTAGGGGGTGTTTGCAACGTTTCTAGCTCTGTCTAATTCGTGCTTCTCCAGCCACCGAAAGCGGTCGAGAAATGGGAGGGAGTCTTGAATGCGACGATGGATGGACCGGCCTGTCCGCAACCGAACGTAACTCCAATATCGGAAGACTGTCTTTTACTTAATGTTTATACGTCAAAGGTACTAATAACTTATTGGACTAGGGTGAGCAAAACAAAGCACCACATTTGCACTTTCATGAAAATTTCTCCATCAGGCAAATATTAGCTGAAGGTATGGGGTAACTGTCACCAAACAAGCCTATTTCACTGAGGGTAAAAAATTATAAACATTCATTACGGTTTTTTTAAGAAAAGGCAGAGATTTGTAATCTTGAGATTTAAAAATTATGAGTGAAAAATCCTAAATTTCCAAATTTGAATTTCAAGAATACTAAATTTTAGTTTCTGGGCTTGATGGCTTTCATAAAATTCAAAAATTGTGAAACGCGTTAAAGAATCTTAAATTTAGAGGCTATAGGATCGGAGAACGAAAAGTTTGACTTTTGGAATGCATATCTTAGATGAAGATTTTCTCAGGTTCGTGGTATATCGTCTTAGTATGTTGCTTAAGTACGTCTTCTTAGTAAATTTATTCCGGAGTTGCTATTTTTTGACGAAGAATTTTGACTCTAAACTCATTTTCTTGTACTCACTTTTATAATTCACTTAGTCCTTAACTATCGGACCAACCCGCTTTTAAAATAACCATGAAAAGAAATAATTGCACGCTACTAAAGTACTAACGCACGTGGTCGCATAATGAATTCTTTACATTACACTGTCAAATTCAAATTCTACCCTTCTGTAGAAGGCAAAAGGAAATTAATTTTGTGATAAATCTTAATCTACTACAACTAGTAAATTGACACAGGTAGCATATGTCAAGAGACACCCAGCATTGATATCTTCTTGTTCAGTTAGTGTCAATGGCAGACATTAAGGTTAATTGACTCTTAGCTTTTGTCAATTAATATGTACGATCTCTCAATTGACAGTTTACCATATGAGTAGGTATCAAGTTAAAATATTAAAGTCAATTGACAGCCATTACGTACTAAATGATAAGAACAATTTTTTGCCTGAATAACGTCAATTCATTGAACTTTAGTAGTCAGTGATTGCCTAGTATTTATCAAATGATACTTACTACTTGACCCTTGCCAGCGGCTATTCAAAATGGCGGTTTCTACTATGACAAAACTTTTTGAATATGATATTGACGGGAAGATCAACCCTAAGAAAGGACAACAATAAATTTACATATAAACTCTACAGGTACCTAAAGGTAATGAAGTTGAGAAGCACCCAGTCATGGTATTTTTCCACCCGGGCGGATACCAATCGGGTTCCAGTTGCAGTGAACAATTTGGCCCCCAATATTTACTAGATCAGGATCTAGTTTTGGTCGTGCCAAACTATCGACTGGCAACACTGGGTATATCTCCCCAAGTTAAAGTCGTACGTTAACCGTTTCTTGCAGGTTTCTTGAGCACCGGCGACAAAGAGGCACCTGGCAACAACGGTCTAAAGGATCAGGTCCAAGCTTTGAAATGGGTGAAAGAGAACATTGCCTCCTTTGGAGGTGATCCCGAATCGGTGACCATAGTCGGCAGTAGCGTTGGTGCGGCTAGTGTTACACTGCACTTGGTATCTCCACTATCCAAAGGTACATTGCGGTGGTGCAATGGGGCTTTTTTTAATCTTGAATTTTAGGACTTTTCAAGCGAGCGGTGGCGATGAGCGGATCGAGCATGGGAACGTGGCCAGTGCCCAATAACCAGATGGAACTGGCGAAGAAACAGGCGCAATTCCTAAATTGTCCCGATGACAACTCCGCGAACATTATCAAGTGCCTGAAAACAAAATCGGCCGAGGAAATCGCAAACAGCTACGTCAAGTTCAAGGAAGCGGGAGCATTAGACTCGAACCTAATTTGGCTTCCGGTGGTCGAGCAAGATTTTGGACAAGCCAGGTTTTTAACGGCGCATCCCGTCGAGTCGGTATTGAACGATCACTTCGAAAAGGTACCTTTTTTGACTGGGGTAACGACGGATGAGTACGCAAATCTCGCTTTTGGTAGGTGACTATAGTCGTTCGATGTTGCGTTCAACGAAGTCAATTACAGATCTAGTTGACAACCCTCAACTATTGCAAGACATGGAAAAGTACCCGCCGTTTTCGTCCATTTATGAGAAGGACACGAATGCCACGAAAACCATCTCGAAAGAGCTCCGGAAATTTTATCTAGACGACAAGCCTGTGGACAACTCCACAATTGCGAGCCTTGTAAATGTACGTATGATCAAAGGGAAATGAGTCCTTATTGACACACTTTCACAATAACGTATCACGTACGACTACAAAGTTGACAATCCTTTCGTTTACTTTGAATATACGACCATTAATTGAAAATGAATCTTTACGCGATCTAAAAAAAATGCCGTCGCTTCGAAAGTTTGAGGAAGAATCCCTTTCTCCCACCTAATTTTTACTTAAGTACTCGTCGAGTTAAAAACCCGAAACGGACCAAAGCTTGGGCTATGTTTTTTTTCACATGTGGCGTTTTCCACACTTCCTCTTAACTTGAAGCTCTTTATTTTCTCGCATATTAGTTCTGTTCTCCTCAAAGCGGCACACGTATAAAATTTTCTATACGGGCAAACGAACTAAATTCTGGATTTACGGGGCCATGTAAATGCCCAGGTAAATGATTCTTGACTATCCTAGATCTAGTTCCTGTAAGGCGTCCTACTGTCGCAACCCTGGTTACTTTTCTCATCTTCGCATACTCTCATTAAACCATTACAGCTCTACAGTGACGGCATGATTGGCTTCGGTGTCAATAGGGCGGCTAAACTTTTGGCGGAGAAGAGCAACGAATCAGTCTTCTACTACAGATTCAACTACAAGGGACGACACAGCTTCTTCTACTTGCCCGACTCAAACCACACTGTACCTTACGGTAATGATGCTCATTACAATAATTGCAGCTGATCTAATTTGCGCAGGCGTTGCTCACATGGACGACCTAATTTATTTATTCCACAACTCGAAACAATTTACCGATTACAAGGAGGACGACCCCGAAACGGATACCATTGAGAAGATGACGATTATGTGGGTCAACTTTGTTAAACTAGGGTAAGTGTGCGGTTTGGTTGACATTAAAAAAACGAATGCCTTTCAGTAAGCCCATACCGGAACAGTCTGAAAAGTTGGACGGCGTTAAATGGGAGCCGTTCACAACCAAGGCGAAAAAGTATTTAGACATCGGCAACAAGTTAATACTGAACGAGAATCTGAACGAGAAACGGTACAACGAGTGGGAAAAGTTATTTCCCTTGTCCAAATACCAAGCGAAAAGTAAAAAGCAGCACGGGTAGATTCGATAAGAAATAAGTTAAGGTATAATTCAATGTAAAAATGTACAATAAATTGAACTATTACTTTCCATTGAATGTTAATTACGGTTTTTGTATTTGATTTACCCGACGTGACAAACGTTCGATTTATTCTCGCACTTTATATGGCACCTTATTATTTCTTGCCTTTTTGGTTTGTGTTTCTTGTCTGATTGCACATTATTGGCAGAGAACGCCCTTCCGAATTCAGACGGTCGTGGCCAGAATTCAAATGTAATATTTTATGTCGTGTAACTCAGTAAGATTAACGTTTGTGCATAAAGGCTTTCGATACAGCCGAATGGTAATTAATATATTTTTAGCGCATTCTTGACGCTATTATATTCGTTATGAATGGCTGTCTGGCTGATCTCAGCAATTACAATAGCTAGATACTTCAAATTTTCACTAAAAGCTTTCTGATATAGTGTAGATGTGCAGGCTCTAGTCTATCTTGAGTTAGATTACTCGTGAGATCGATAATTTTAATAAATATAAAATCCTGATCTGTATTACCAAAAATGCGTATCAGAAGCCATATAAATGATGGTAAAGCTTCTAACAATTCTAAATTTAATTTAGACCCCGAAAATAGCACGCCGAGGTACTGTCGTCGCGGTCTTTTCTACAGAAACAGCATTGCCATAAGATCTGAATGTCATTTTATATCGTGCTTCGCGTCCCATTTGAAATAACAATGACAGGTGTCATTAGAATGCAAATCAGGTATTACACTTTATCTATCCTTGCAGTTAAAGTGATCACTTTAAAGACTGTTACGGTTAAAGACTGATTTAGCCTTATTTCCAAGTTTGGTAGGGTGGAATAGATGATTCATTTATTTCTTTCTTTGCGTCGATTTAATATTTTAAATCTACGGTAAATTTGACCTAAATTTGATATGTGACCATATAAATAAAGCGAGCTATTTTTGAATAACTGAAGCTTTTTTTATGAACAACCAATTACGAACAGTGTATTGGCCAACAGGAAGAAGGGAGTTACCACCCTATCCGTGTTGTAGGATAGGGAAACACCCACTTATACACTTAACTGAGCGTAAAGTGGCTCCTTTTGCATTGTGGATAGTGACGATTATAAGTTGCTCATAGGATCTAAAATCACGAAGGTGAACAAACCTCACAGGTCATGGTGTTAGCTACCGTGCGGAGGACTGCGTGACATTGGGGATGCAGGGTCGATAACGATGATCCTGGGATACCTGGCGACCTCCCAGTCAAGCCCTGGGCAAGCAGATCCACCGTTTCTGGGCTCTTAGTGAGAGGGAACCAACAAACCGGGCCCTCAAACGGGAAAAGCTTCAAGAAAGAGGAAACAGCTGCCAAACAGGGTCTCATTCAAAGATCTGGCGCACAGAAAGTGATGACCAAGGAATCGTTGGCCTAAGGGTGTTCCCTGACGTCAGGGAGCAAGCGTTTCAGGTTGAAGGGGAACACTCCGGGATCTCGGTCAGGGCGGTTCGACAAGAATGCTTTGGGGCCCCCAAATCTGCGAGTGTGCCACGAATTTATAGGCAAGTCGCTGAGGTGGGGCTCAGCCATTGTTCCACCGTGAGGTGGACGTAACGAGCCTTTGTTGGAATGCGTCGTGGCGGCACTAAATTCAGTCGCTGACGCGATATAGGGTCCCCAGGGTGCCATTATTGTGGGCGAATGCGGAAAATGTGGAAATTTGGACTGGCTGGAGAGGTCTGTTGCTTACAACGCCGACGGAAGGCATTAAATCCCAAGCTATCAGCTTACTGCCGGCGCTCCGAGAAGTCGACCAAGATAACAACGAACTCCTGGCTCGTATGGCTCCCACAAGAAGTCGAAACCGTCGACATCACCCACCAGAGGATACGGCATCTACTAGAAGAAAAATCCCGTGAAAGAAAGAAGAGCTTACAGAGCTTGTTTGGACAATTACCCCGTACATAGGCGGGCGACAATTAAAATAAAAAAACTTAAAATTGCTCACAGTTTTTCAACTTGACAAAATTCTTTCCGTAATTGGACAACACGTGTTGAACTTCTCCCACAACTTTCGCTTACTTGCTTCCGCATAGATTTATTATACAAAACGACGAACTGCGTCTCGAACAAAACAAATAGAGCCCGTATAGTAATTTCCAGTATTTAAGGAAAAATCATTTCCACCATAAAATCAACTCCTGGCTGAAAATTTTTTAAATAAAAAGCTAATCAACGACGGAACGCGCCTAACGTCCCACTTCTCCAGATGAAATGCGAAATTCTTCGTTATCTCTTGGCAACGAGACATGTGCGTTAATTAATTTTCGCCTGAGAACAAAACCTCTTCCTGCAAACGACCAAATTACAAAAGCGGAAAAATTTAAATAAGAATTACGAATTTACAAAATTTCTAAAAGTAAAAAGAGACAAATTCAAATGAAACGAACCAACTCTGTGCATATTTCGTAAATAATCCCCCAATAAATTGTAATATTCTCATATACCGAAATAATAACGTCTACATGCCGTTGTCTGCACAACAATAATATTATATCAGTGTCACTCAGCTGACAGGTTCTTAACTCTAGATCGCCTGTGCGAGTCTAATAGGGTAAGCTTAATCTGGGACCAGTGCCCTGTGGAATAGGGGGTAACAAAAGGGCGGACGAGTTGGCACGCAGTACGGGTGTCTGCTGGGAAAATCTGGGTCATTTGGGCTTCTAAAACTGAATAGAAGCTAAATTAGGAAGATTATTGGGTCTCGCAGGGCCCTAAATGATCAACTATCACACAACAAAGCAACAATATTCAAATTAATGAATATATCAGTTAGATCTTTATTTGTTTTAAGAAGTTATTTTGGATGCAGAAAATTAGGCGCCCTCCAGAAGAGATTTTGTCATTTAAAAGTAGACATAGGGAAAAACAATATACGTAAATCCCTATGTCTACTTCTTAATAAATGTGGCGAATAATAACACCAAAAAGGTATGTTTTAAACAACAGATGGGGACAGTTAGCATGTTTATCAACATATCAAGCGAAAATAAGGAGTAGCGTACTTAATTGGACAGGATTTGTATGCGAACGGTACTTGAAAATGTATAATAGAGCAAAAAATTAGTTTTTTTCCGTTAATTAATGCGTTTTTGTTAGAGATCTGGATTGGATTGGACCTGGGAAAACCTCAGCAGAATCATTAATTATAAAAAATTATAGTTTTCTATTTTTAAGTCAATTAAGGGAAACGTTTCTTAATAACAATCAACAAGCACCTTACGTCATGTAAATATTTTACAGGGTTATCATTACGAGCACTTCTATTCGCATTATCTTGTTGTTGTGCTAGAGTGCAGTGGTAAAAGTGCTCAGTGCAGGTAGGTGAATTAATGTTCAAATACTTTGATGGCCATTTCTTGGTTCAGTTCATACATCAAAGGTAATTTTTCAATTACCCATAATTTTAAATTACCTAATTAGACGATTTAAGTAACTACCTCAATATCCTCTCATTGTTTAGCTCGTTTCAAATTGGTATTGTAACTCGTGTGTTTCATATTTCATGTGGCCTAAGACTATTAGTTTTTTTAAATTTCTTATAGAGAATTGAAAAACTCTCTAATCAATTTCTTTTTCGAAACTTTTTTTGTGTAGCGCATTAATTTAGGTACTGTTGATTGGAATAAAAGAGGTCAAATTCAAACCCCCTTGGAAATGTATTGTTCCATCTTAAGATCAATACTCATCCGTTTTGGAACTTTACTGTTGGACCAATATAAACTTTAGAGTTTATTACCAAAAGAACAATAATAATCATGAAGTATTTGTACTCTCAACAGCTGTCACTTCATCCCTCTGATTAACAACATCCTTGCTTGTTGAAGATAACCGTATGTTTATCGCTTACAATCTTTGGAATTTGAATTGTGGAGCTATTTGCTGTCATAATGTCAAAACTCGAACGTTCCTGAACATTCTCGAAGAGAGGTCCTTGCACATGCGCGAAGTTGTGCCAGAATCGAAAATCCATTCTTTTTCTGGACACTTCAACGCCGATATAGCAGAAAAGATGTTCTTACCATCAGTTTTCTGCTTGTCGAGCTTCTTCTTAGGGCAATTCGACTTGATATGTCCAAATTCATGACATCTATAACACTTTACAGGTTGCTTGAAGTCACTAGATCTTGGTTTCCCAACAAATGCAGCTGCTTTATTTTCAATGAAGTTTACTTGTACATCCTGAAGTAACGATGTCTTGACATAGTCACCAGTAATGTCTATAACTGAACTTTCCATGGCCGTAATCATTGGTTGATACTTATATCTGAACTGCTTAGCTTACCTCTATCAAGTTTCAAAGATAACGAGTCTAAAGTCTTGGATTAAACTTGAGCACCACATGATTTGCAGATTCCCAGTGTTAAAAATTTTTTTTTGGGTTTGTATCTTTCTTGGTTCTTAGTGTCATCAAGTCGCCGAGGGTAACTAGCGATATTTCGGACTTTTCGGTTTTCATCCATTTTTTTAAAATACATTATTTATTGTTGACAACTAACTCTTACACCCTCTTTGCCTACTCTACGCCCTTACATAATTTAAGTAAACCGTAATTATTATAAATTATGCTAAAAATGCTATGTGAACAACTTCGCCAGGGATCAGATCTAAGTACCTGCACTAAAACAAATGTGATATTGACTAATCTTTAGGAATTTGTGTTCACTGCTTAACCTTTAAACTACCTATATCGGTTTGGTGAGTAATTTGTCGCAATGGGAAATTCCAAATAGGTTTAGTAGTCTATTTTCGTAATTGAATTTATGGCTTACTTTACGACGTACTGTTTATCTTATGGCAGGTTATCTCCTTGACAGGTGGTTATATTCAGCGACAACTTGAATTTACTACGTTTGTTTTGTGGTAGTGATCAAGGTGAGATGAACTTTAAAAGGTATTATACTAGTCAATTATAAAGTGCGAAAAACCCAAAAACGGCTTTCCTTCTCAGTTGATGTTGTCATTAATTTAGACGCACATTGTTGCTGTAATTAATTTTCATGAAACGTCTACATTCTTCGATCTCAATCCACGTGGTAATTAATTTTTCTTCACGTAACGATATTCTTCAATCAATAATTAGAAATTAGCTACCCCTAAATGGCAACACTTTAATTTTGTGTGACCTTTTTTCGTCCGTTTTGTCTTGTGCTGTACGTCCTCTAAATTCTGCAGATCCTTTAAATTTTACAGATTGCAGTTGCTCTTGTAGATGTGCATGTTTTGTTTTGCAGATAGTGTTTGAATGGATTATGGACATGAACCAATGTTCCGCTGTGTTGTTATTAATTTTTCCCAGATCTTTTTGCAGGTTATTTGATTTATTGCACAATGATTTCTCCAATGAGATCACTTAACTTTAAGGAAATTGCTTTTGGTTGAGGCATATTCGACCGGGGAGTATTGGGGGTTGTGCACTACCCATGAAAGGGGGGGGGGGCCTCCCACGGAGAAACTTTTGAGAAATTTTAAGTTTAATTTTCGTAATTGAATTTATGGCTTACTTTACGACGTACTGTTTATCTTATGGCAAAATTTACCAATATATTTGGTCTGGGTTACATATCATTCATAAAAATACAAATTTGTTCATGGGATAAATTCCCGTGGGTCAACCTCTTCAGGAATGTTAGAATGACTACACATAAGCCTTTTATGTACAGTCCCGAATCAACATTAACTCCTGTGGTTACACAATCCAAAAATATAGTTTCCTAGGGTAGCAACAATTTGGAAAATTGGATAGTAGAACGTTTTGTACAATGCGATCTGACTTTGTGTTTCGCCAAGTAAAAATTGGTTACTCATTGAAGGTGAATCTCGAAAGATTGTTGACGAATTTGAATCCAGAACAAACCGTGCTTCAGGTTTCCCGCAATTTATTAGTTCGAATTTGGCGTATTTACTCGAATAATTCCGCAGTATGGACATTTCAAAAGTCACCATTACAACTTAGGGTTTTGACAACCAACAAAAACACGAATTATTGGTCTTGAACCTTTTTACCGGTTGCCGTTTCATGTAGATCTGATGACACCCCATGTACACAAGAGAGGTGCACATTTTTACACAAATTAACAGCACCTACTAGATACGAGAAAATGAAATAAGGAAAACAAACCCCTTTATGCTTAATCGAATGAAAGTATCAAGCGCTTTCCTTGAAATTAAACGGTACGTTCAAATGCAAAAATGCCAAAACGGAAAAACAATCCCTTAAATCGTGCTATTACCTTATATAAACTTTCCAAAATGTGGATAGGGAACGTCAGAATTTGCAGCCGGCGGCGTACTCATGTGCTAAACGTAAAAAAATCTCAAACTCCATATTAATTAACGGTAAGCGCGCTTCTAATGACACTAGACCCAATCCGGTTAGACAAAGTTTTGCTGAAACTCAATTAATTACGGTTAATTATACTTACTTAATTGGCCGGAATAAAATTTTCGAATTCGGTAGCCCAGTAATGCCTATTGTTACATGAAATTTTGGATCAATCGCAAAAAGTCTGCGATAATGAAATAAACTGAATGATCTTGATCTTTTTCTCTTAATATTGGGAAACTAACATCGGTTAATTCTATTTACAGAGTTGAAATTCAAAAATATTGATTTCTCGACTGCTTTTCCATGTCAGGGGCCGTCAGAAAGGAATTCACATTCATAATTCAGTTCGGTAGCCGGTTTTCTTTATCAGCGGTCAAAGCGCCTCTACAAATTAAAACATTACCCTTACCTTATATTTCTATCTCCTAGAACAGAAGTCCATAGGTCCGGAAGTACAATTTCTTGTAAGGAAACGCCCGTTTGAGTTCGTTAAAGTACCGGGTGTTCAATAAATCTGGTAGCTTCCATCAATGTACGGTGCGTTCTTTAAAACTGGTCGAATTTCTTGTATGAAAACGGGGGTTTCGTTACACTAGGGAATGTGGAATATGCATAGTTCACAGAATCAACAGAATCGGAAGAATGCACATAATTTACAAGATATGCAAGATTGTGTAGATTCTATATACGATTTCCCTAATTCTCAAAGAATGAGTACATTCTGTAGATTTATGTAGGTTTCTGTAGGTTCCATAGATTTTGTAGAGCAATTTGTGTAGGGTGGGGGTAGAAAAATTAAAAAATAAGTAATAAAAGCTTCCCTCAAACATTTTTAAATTGGATGATTAATTCTAACAAATATTTTAGACAGAAAATGTGGACACTCCTTGTTTTACTAGTGCAAGTAGGATTTATCCTATGCAAATCGAGCGAAAGTTCTGGTAGCTCGAGTTCGGAGGAAGATCACATCTCGATACCCCCTCCACATGTCACAACGCAGCACGGAACAATAAAGGGACTGGCCGACAAAACTTATAAGGGCGAAACCTTTTATTCCTTTAAAGGAATTCGATACGTGGAAGCACCCGTTGGCGACCTACGATTTAAGGTGAGTACAAATTGGAGTGAAACCCAGCTCGATTGCCGTTTTAGGCCCCCGTACCTGTGAAGCCATGGACGGGTGTGTACGACGCCAGTTACGATAGACCCGCCTGCCCGCAACCGGCGTCGTTTCCAACCGACGAGGATTGTCTCTTCCTGAACGTCCACACGAGGAAGCTTCCAAAAAGGGGAAAGAACCCCAAGTATCCGGTTATACTGTACATACACCCTGGAAGTTTCACCACGCGTTCCGGTAACACCGCCATGGTGGGACCGCATTATTTGCTAGAGAGAAAAGTTGTTTTGGTCACAATAAATTATAGGTTATCCGCACTAGGTGTGGTCATCCGCAGACGTTTAGACACTAACCTTGCGATTGTAGGGTTTTTGAGTACTGGAGATGAGCTGTCACCTGGTAACTACGGAATGAAGGATCAAGTGGAGGCCATGCGATGGATAAAGGAGAACATTGCGGCGTTCGGAGGCGATCCCGATTGTGTTACGCTGGCAGGTTACAGCGTTGGAGGGGTCAGCGCAGCCCTCCATCTAACGTCGCCAATGTCGCGAGGTTTCCGCCTTTTTTATACAACTGACAAAACTGAACTCGTCTCCGTAGGTCTGTTTCACCGGGTTATGATAATGAGCGGTTCCGCATTCGGAAACGGAATTATGCCCCGCGACCAACTCGACTTGGCTAAAAGGCAGGCGCGTATAGTTGGATGTCCCGATGATAATAATGGGGACATGATGAAATGTCTTAAGAATGCTTCGGCTGAAGCTTTAGGAAACTCGCTGGAGCAGTTTCGGGTGTTCGGTACCGATCCCCAGTTCTTCTGGCAGTTTGTGTTAGAGCCAGATTATGGACAAGAAAGGTTTCTCATAGAACACCCATTGATTTCCATACAGAAGGGGGACATTGCTGATGTACCCATCATGACTGGGGTCACACACGATGAGCTCCTCTTTCTGGCGTACCGTAAGTGTTACCTCATCAACGTCGGCGTGTACCTCTGAGTGCGTTCCAGCTACTGTAACCAATGAGACTGCTCTTGAGGTGTTCAACCGGGACGCCAATAAAATCTTCCCTTACTCTTTTTACTACGAGAGGGGATCGGATGCAATAACTGCCGAGCTCCAAAAGTTCTACTTTAACAATAAACCCGTCAGCTCAAATTCGTTGGAGCCGCTAGGCCAGGTATCTCACTGTCAAATTTCAGCACCTTAACCTAATATTTTAGTTGTACGCTGACGCGCTCGCCGGATTTGCAGTAAACCGAGGCGCTCAGTTACTGTCGAAAGTGCTCAAAAACAAGGTTTACTACTACATATTTACCTACAAGGGAAGTTATAGCCATTTCACTCCGGAGAGTGGCGCTAAATATGGTGAGTAAGCTTGAGGGGGAGGTCATTAAGTGCGTTGGTTTTTCAGTGGTGCACTTCGACGATCAACTTTACGTGTTCTGGAACTCGCTTAGCTTTCCAAAGTTCACCAAACGCGATCCGGATGCTACCATGGTAAAGAAACTGACCACTTTGTACGCCAATTTCGCGTATTACGGGTACGTTTGGAGTGCGAAACGGGCACGGTTGAATCATAACACTTTTCAGAAATCCCACGCCCAAGGAAAGCAAGAAACTGGATCAGGTCATATGGACACCATTTACAGAGCAGAATAAGTTGTATCTGGACGTTGGCGATCGGTTGACGATGAAATCGGATATTTTCCCCGAGAGATACGCGAAGTGGAGGGAGTTATTCCCGTTACCAAGTGCTAACGACAGAACCGCTGTTGCATAATCTTGCTACTCTTAAGTAATGAAATGTTTGCTAGCATCATTATTCGTATTTTTTTAAAGTAAATGTGAATAAATAAATTGTTCTCTCATCTCTCTGCTTCCTTTCAGAAGTTCTATGGTTGACAACCCTTTATCGTCACTTTGTGAATTCACTTCCCCAACTGGGCTAGATTCCAATAACATGGACCCTAATCATGTCCCACACGGTCATAAAATAAGCTTAATGGATGTTCTTGTCTGCTGTTGCGTTGCATATTTGCATTTCATCCGTTGGAAAAACCGAAATGAGACACGCTCGGAATCGGCGAATTTTCCCATCGACACCCACACACTCGACAGCGTCCCTGCCTCTCCTTAGCGAAACGTTTTAGAACTGGCAACACGATCGAGCACGCGGTTTACCTATTACACACAGCCTGTGTTTTACTCGAAATGCACGCCGGTTATCGCTCTTATCACGCGACGTACTTTCGTTCACGTTTGCTATGAAGCGGCATATGCGTAAATTTTCCTATATCGAATCAAATCCAAACTCAAAAAATAATTTTCAAAATTGCAAAACGGCCTCCCGTTACAGTAGTCAAAGAAAGTTTACATTTAAGGGTTAGCTGTGCACTAGGAAAAAAATCACCTTATCGCAAATTTAAGCTTAGAACGCTTCTCTTGAACGTACAAAGGCACCTCTTCATAGCCCATGTTCTCCTTGTCGGCAAGGAAAAATGCACAACAGATCCGTCAGTTTCTAGTGGAGACAAGGAAAAATGCACAACAGATCCGTCAGTTTCTAGTGGAGACAGCTACTTTAGCACAATACATTCACCCGAAAATAAATCATTAAAGCATTTTTCTGGATCATTTTCTGGAGCAAGACGAGCGAGTGGTTGCTTTATAATTAAAAAATAATTTTTCGAATTTATATTTTGGTAAACAGGGAACGTTACATATGTACCGCTTAATAGTGTACTTGAACGAAGATATGTCTGGCGATAACGAGGCATATCAAGAAACGTACTGCGGGAAGAGTTCCTTTCTGTTGTGTCGAGCACGCGACAAGCGAGCCGCGATTGTTTCGTTCAGAAAGTAGTGTCCTTTTCGATATTTTTACTGGGCAATATTCAAATAGCGAAGGAGGTAGAGCTGAGAGAGAAAATCTCATGATGAAGTAGAAGCTAAAACGTTATAGCCTCCCAATACAATAGTTTAAACAAAGGAAGGTGTTGGAGCGATTGCCTTAAGGATAGTGCTCATGGACTATGTTTTTCTAGTAGAGAACATTTTGCTATCGTATACTGCGTGAATTACGATCAGAAACACCTATTCGCCGTTAGCCTTCCGATACAACAGTTTCAAAAGGAATAAAGCGTTGAATTCTCTCTTGATTCCCTTGAGCACAGAAAAAGCCCTCCTAATGGGTTATGCTCTCCTGGTAGCCGGCGAAAATGTGCGCCATTTTCATTGCAGACCGCATTCTCCTGCTCTAAAAACCTTCTCTTGATAAAAAACTTTAGATGAAAGTGAAGTGTAGGGAAGCATAGAAAAGAGTACTCAACGATTATGATCTCTTGGTAGCAAAAGAAAATTTACAAAAACTCCGCGAACAGAAACACCTCCTTGCGCGTTATATTATTCAAGTACAAAAGTTGTGTTTTAGCAAAAATAAATTTATTTCTTCACACCTGCTTGCTGCTTTCCTTTCATGACTTTCTCCTCTTCATGCTTCCCTACCGGTCGCCTGTTCCCTTTGCGTTTGTTTTCTGTACGGTCTAGTTATATTTCTTTAGACCCTTTTGTCGTCTTTTCCCTTCTTCAGTATTTCACCACGTCATCTACCCTACACTTTCTCTTTTCTTACTTTTACACTTTTTTTCTTCTTTAACGTATTTTTCACTTTTCTTTGTTCTTTCTTCTTACTCCTTAATGGCTTCTGTACACCACTTTAAAACTTTCCTTAAACACGCTTCCTTCACCCATGGTTTGTTATCCCCTCTTTAATTCTTGCCTTTTTGTTCAGGTTTCCACATTTATACCTTTTCCTATTAAACCTTTTGTTTTCCTTGCACTATCCTGGCTCCTTCCTTTGGTCTACTTCATGAACCTTTGTATCAGGTTGTCGCTTTAGACTTTATTTTGTCAAATTTACAAAATTACTGGTATAGGAAATGTGTACCGCTTCATAATGAAAGAGAACAGAACTTATATTCGAGAAAATAAAGCGTGTCAAGATAAGAAACAAGGGTTCAAGTAGATAAGAGCCAGTACGTTAAAGTGGTGCCGGCGCTATACCTACCCATGTGTAAAAAACCATGTGAACGATTTGGTTGCGGTAGTTCCGTTTCAGAACTTTCATTTGGCAAACACTTAAGTAAAAATTTGGTGGGAGAGCGGCATTCTCAAAACTAACTTCAAACCGAAGGTCATATAACTACACTGCGTGGGAGAAGCGTCTTCACAACTGGAGCCAGTGCCGCCATTGTTAACAAGTTTCATAAACGTGTAAGCCTTCTAAATTCGCTATGAGCTCTCAGCAGAAATAAATTGTAGTGTAGCGGAAAGATATGTAAATAGCCATTTGTTAATCAAAGTTGTGTATCCAATTGGTTTATAATAAGTATAACGAATTTACTCAGAAAACGGCTACCGGTAAAAGGGTAAATGACAATTAATTCAATTCTGTTAAAACCCTAAGTTTCAATGGTAAATTTTTTAACATTCCTACATAGCGGAACATCTGTAATCTATGCTATGTTCCACTAATTAAGTCAAAGAAAGGATGAAGCCCGGTTATTCGAATGGTAAAAATTCCACGACTGAAAATCGTATGCGATTCTTCTTATCTTCTTATTTTCTTATGTGCTTGGAATTGTTTCGCAAAAATGATATCTCACAAATTTTAGAAAATCCTCTAGAAGCCACAAGACGATTTGCCAGAAATTTAAGAATCTCTAAAGTACCATTGAAGAACTCTACTCCATGAGCAATATCTCCACAGTATCTGAAGAATACCTGAAGAATCTGGCAGGAAGCTACAACCATTTTGTGAAGAATTAAGTCAGACCATTGCAATTAGAAAATGAAAGGATTTCATTATCTAAGTTCACGGACCTAGGCAAGTTGTTTTCTGTAATGCTATTAACAATTACTTAATGTTATTCGTGGATTATCGACTGGTTTGAGCAATAGATAATAAAAATCGATAACAAAGTGTACAAGTGTTGCGGCATCCATATTTTGATGCTAATGAGTAGGGGCATCACCTTTTATCGTCTCGACGGAAAAACCAGTACACATTAGCAATATTTATACTTGATATGGGTGTCTGATGCTTTTACCGTAAGGATCGTGTATAAAGGAGCACCTCAGTTTTGTGTCCAAGTGAATGTCAATTTGAATATGGTTAAAGCAAGTGTGCTTATTTTGGCATTAGTTTATTGTGCGTCCTCGTATCATCATCACCACAACCATGATGACGAGTTCTTGGTGTCCACGCCGCTAGGTTCAATTAAGGGTGCACCATTGCAAACGGTACTGGGAAAGAAGATTTACTCATTCAGAGGCATCCGGTACGCCAAGGCACCAATAAATGAGCTACGGTTTCAGGTAGGAACAATTAATATTATGATCTCCATTAATTCGTGCAAACCATTACAGCCTCCAGAGCAAGTGAAAGGCTGGGCAGGTGTTTATAACGCGACCAAAGATGGAGCTGCTTGCCCTCAACCCGAACTGAGCAACACCAACGAAGACTGTTTATTTTTAAATGTGTACACCACGCAGTTACCTCACAAGGGATCGAATCCCAACCGCCCCGTCTTGGTCTTCTTCCACCCAGGTGGATACTACTCTTGGGGCGGATACAGTGAGGCGTTCGGGCCGGACTACTTATTAGACCAGGACATTGTACTGGTCACGTTAAATTACCGCCTGGCTTCCTTAGGTTAGTCTCAAACACGCTGAACTTCCCTCTTTAACTCTAACTAACACTGCAGGATTTATGAGTACCGGCGATAAGTTCGCGCCTGGAAATAACGGCCTGAAAGACCAAGTGGTGGCGCTGAGATGGGTGAAGCAGAATATAGCGTCGTTCGGTGGTAACCCGAACCTGGTGACGATCTTCGGGTACAGTGCCGGAGGCGCCACTACCTCCTTAATGTTAGTTTCACCAATGGCGAAAGGTGACCTTAGTTAACCCCTTTAAGTAATCAAAGCTGTTAGGCCTTTTCCACAGAGCGATTATAATGAGCGGCTCCGGTTTTGGAAACTGGCCAGTGCGACCTCATCAATTCGAATTGGCCCAAAAGCAAGCGCGCTTGGTGAACTGTCCAGATACCGATTCCGAATCAATTTTTAAATGTCTTAAAACGAAGAGTGCAGAGGAAATTGGAAACTCTCTATATGAATTTGCTGTAAATATTCTCTTTGGCCGGAGTAGCGGTAACGGTTTTGTTTAGGAGTTCGCTTACGGTCCCATTTTGAGCTGGCTGCCGGTCATCGAGCCGGACTGCGGCCAAGAAAGGTTTCTGACCGACGACCCGGTAAAACTCCTTCTGCGAGGGGAGTTTGAAAGAGTTCCGGTAATCACAACTGTAACCGCCGAGGAATTCAAATACGTAGCGTGGAGTAAGCTTACGCTTGGTTCGTTACTCACACTAATTCACTTTACTTTTAGACCTACTAGATAACGCCACCTGGCTCAGGGAAATGGACGAAAACTTCGAGAAAATTGCGCCTATTGAGTTCATATACGAAACGGACACCGAGAATTCCAAGCACATCAGTAGAGAGTTGAGGAAATTTTATTTGGGCGATGGACCTTTGACTGAAAAGTCTCTACCTCAAATTGGAAAGGTACCCCACTTAATTGGGATTACTAAACCATTCACCAATTTCTAGTTGTATGCCGATGGAGTCATAGGGTTTGGCGTGAACAGAGCAGCTAAGTTGCTGGCAGCTAAAAATTCAGAACCGACCTACTACTACAAGTTTAGTTACGAAGGGCGTTACAGTTTCCATTACAAACCAAACACTACCACACCAGAAGGTAATGATAATCACCGACTTATGAGAGCAAACTGAATCAATAGTTGTAGGGGTGGTCCATCATGACGATCTACAGTACATTTTCTACATTTCGCGCTTTCCACGGCTGAAGCCCTCTGATCCAGAGTACAAAACCGTACAGAAGATGACCAGTATGTTGAAAAACTTTGCCGTAACAGGGTAAGATCACTTAGAAACGATGAAATAGCAACCACCGGTATTCTTTCAGAGTTCCCATCCCCAAAGCGAGTCATTTGCTCGATGACACCGAGTGGAAACCGATTAGGCCGGGAAATAACGTGTATTTGGACATTGATGAAAAGATGGTAATGAAAGAAAACTTGTATGAGGATCGCTATTCTGTTTGGGAGAGACTCTTTCCGTTGCCGAAAGTATGAGTGCAATCCGTTTTATAATAGAAATTATGAAAATAAATGCAAATAGAGCTATAGATCAGTACAGAACATTATTCTACTTTAACCCTTTAACACCCACTAAACCCCTTCTCCCTAATCCCGTTCCCGTGTCCACCTCTTGGCATCACCAAAGTATTCTTCCAGAGGTGCGCTTATGATCCTCACTTCCTCATTGTCTTGTTACGGCGATGCCGGCTTCCCTTGCTTCTCTCTTCTTTGGATCACTAATTCTATGTACCGGTTTATCTTAAGCCACTTATCACGCTCTCCAACATTACTACCCCTATATTCTCGGGGTCCAGTATTTCTCCCGTTTCTATGGTCAGTCTTCTATCTAGTTTGACGCCAAGGATATTGATCCGTCTGGCGAGCAGGATCTGTGTTCCATCTACGTCCACAGTGGCCGGGGTAAGCCTTCTCCTTCCGGCCAATAGCGCCGTCTGGGTCGTTGCCCCTACCACTTTCATTCCATCCACTCTTGGATCCTACTCCTTGTCTGGTTTGTCATCTCCACTGGTTACTATTAGGGTAAGATCGTTCGCATCTCTACCCCTTTGGGGACGTACAGCTCTAGAACGGCGTCGTATGTTGCGTTCCACAGCAGGGCCCCAGAACCGACCCCTGCGGTACGCCTCCGTAGATTTCGAATGTGTACACTGTCCACGATGGCAGCTTCACATCCGCTGTTCTCTCAGTGAGATAACTTCCAGTGACTTCATTTTTGTAGTGCTTCGAGTAGCGTGTATGTTGGTATTGTGGCATTACGTACGTCCAGGGAGGTCACCACCGCCACCTCCCTGGTTCGCTACGTGCCGCTCATTGCCCCTTCTCCCAATTCATGTACCCTCTTCAAAGCATCCCTCGTTCCCCTTCCTTGCCTGAAGCCGTACTGTCGGTCACTTAAAGCCATCATTGCCCCAAACTATCCGCTCTAGGGGCTTCACAAAATGGGTAATCAGTGCTATGGGCCTTTCCGTGCCTGGATTCTTAGTTGGGATTAGCACCACCGCCGCTCTCTTCCACGCGTTCTGCTATACTCCGGTGTCCATCACCATACTAAAGGCCTGTATTATTATCTCTGGTGCCTCTCGTGTCACGAAAGCCACAAAATCTGGAGGGAATTAGCCATCCTGTTCTGGTGCATCTTCATTGCAGCATTTCTGATTTTTTCGTTTGTAAATGGATCGACCGGCTCTTCGGGTTTTTGACTCGTTGATGTGTCTTGGAGCCTTTTTTTCCTTGGGAATAGCTGTATCTTGCTGAAGATCTCCTCGTCCTTTCCAACCACTCTCGTTCTTCTCCCCAGCTTCCCGGTTACTATTTTATAGGCTCTTATCCACACGTCTTCCTATGTCCATGAACCTAGCAAAGCAAGGTCAGCAGAACACAATCAAACATATTGCATAATTAGGTGCTAATTAAGTACCCTATTCCCGAATTAAATGCTCTTTTTTTAAAAAATTATTACACGTTTTGCCAGGTTCAGATGAACTCAGCAGAACACTACCTCCAAAAACCAAGAAAATGGAAAGTGAACTAACTATAATTAGGTGCTAATTAGGTGCTAATTAAGTGCCCTATTTCCGAATTAAATGCTCCTTTTTTTAAAAAAATTATTACATGTTTTACCAGGTTCATATGAACTCAGCAGGACACTACCTCAAAAAACCAAGAAAATTTAAAGTGAACTAAATATAATTAGGTGCTAATTAGGTGCTAATTAAGTGCCCTATTCCCGAATGAAATGCTCCTTTTTTTTTAAATTATTACATGTTTTGCCAGGTTCATATGATCTCAGCAGAGCACTACCTCAAAAAACCAAGAAAATGAAAAGTGAACTAACTATAATTAGGTGCTAATTAAGTGCCCTATTCCCGAATTAAATGCTCCTTTTTTTAAAAATTATTACATGTTCTGGCAGGTGCATATGAACTCATCAGAGCACTACCTCAAAAAAACCAAGAAAATGAAAAGTGAAGTAACTATAATTAGGCGCTAATTAGGTGCTAATTAAGTGCCCTATCCTTAAATTAAATGCTCCTTTTTTTAAAAATTATTACATGTTCTGCCAGGTTCATATGAACTCAGCAGAGCACTACCTCCAAAAACCAAGAAAATGAAAAGTGAACTAACTATAATTACGTGCTAATTAGGTGCTAATTAAGTGCCCTATTCCCGAATTAAATGCTCCTTTTTTTAAAAATTATTACATGTTCTGCCAGGTGCATATGAACTCATCATACCTCAAAAAAACCAAGAAAATGAAAAGTGAAGTAACTATAATTAGGCGCTAATTAGGTGCTAATTAAGTGCCCTATCCTTCAATTAAATGCTCCTTTTTTTTAAAAATTGTTACATGTTCTGCCAGGTTCATAGGAGCTCAGCAGAGCATTACATGAAAAACCTAAGAAAATGAAAAGTGAACTCATTATAATTAGGTGCTAATTAAGTGCCCTATTTCCGAATTAAATTGAAATTAAAAATGACTGGGAATTAAAAAGCTCTTTAAGCAAAATATACTAAAGATATTATTAAAAAGTTAAGTCTTGAATATTGTCTTAAGATCAAAAAATTAAAAATTAGTAACTGCGAAATAAATTATGTATGGGGCTCATTTGAAAGGGCTTGGTCTCGGTCTTGGTCTAAGCATCCCGTGCGTACCCAATTTTGTAGTTTTGCGCATGCGCAGTGTCAAAAATTTCGTTTAACGCATGTGCGATGCTAACTTTTTTATTTATGAAAATATTTAAATGAAACTATGACACTACGAATATAACTAAAACTGACAACGTTTTAAAAATATTGTTTTGCGCATGTGCAATGCCAACTTTCTTATTTACGAAAGTATTTAAATGAAATTTAGTATACCTACAGGCACTTGGAATATAAAACTAAAACTATTACCGGATTCAAAATTTCTTTTTTGTACTCCGTGCATTAAATGAACGTGTTTTGTCATTCGTTTAAGGATCTAAGGTGTCACTTTTTCTCCCAGAAGGATTAAAATGCAATGAGGGACGAAAAGTGACAGTACACGACATCTTTTTGAATTTGGGAGGCAGTAATTTCCTCATAACGTTCAGTTTATATGAACCTGGCAGAACATGTCATAATTAAAAAAAAAGGTGTATTTAATGTGGGAATAGGACACTTAATTATCACCTAATTAGCACCTAATTATAGTTAGTTCACTTTTCATTCTCTTGGGTTTTTAAGGTAGTGCTCTGCTGAGTTCATATGAACCTGGCAGAACCAGCAATAATTAAAAAAAAGGAGCATTTAATTCGGAAATAGGGCACTTAATTAGCACCTAATTAGCACCTAATTATAATTAGTTCACTTTTCATTTTCTTGGTTTTTTGAGGTAGTGTTATGCTGAGTTCATATGAACCTGGCAAAACATGTAATAATTTAAAAAAAAAGGAGCATTTAATTCAGGAATAGGGCACTTAATTAGCACCTAATTATGCAATATGTTTGATTGTGTTCTGCTGACCTTGCTCTGCTAGGTTCATGGACATCCCATCGCACCATCTCATGCTCCAGTTCTTGCTGCGTCTGTGGTTGCCGCGTTGTTGCCCTTAGGATCCTCAGCTTCACTTTCTTGAGCTTGGCGCTTTCCCATTTGGGCTTCAATCTCCAGGTAATGTACTTATGATCGCTCAGGGATTCATCCTCCTCGACCTCCCAGTCTCTAGTGTAGCGGGCCGCTGTCTCGCTGGCGCAGGTCTCGTCGATAGAGGATCTTCTTTCATAAGTTGGGCATACCGAATCTAATCATTTTTTTAATAGGGTTTGAGAAATCTTTTATAAGCTCCGCCTATAGCGGTGGGTGTATGGGACTCCCTCCCATCCAGGTAAGTTTTATCCACTAAAACCCTTTGCCTTTCCTTGTGCCGCAAGGATGGGCATCGCCCTTGGGCTTCTTCACATAAATGCGTGACCGGCGCAGGTGGTCGTTGCCTAGCTGTTGGCCTGATTAATGTCTCCAGCCCTCTCTTTCTCTTGTGGAAATCACCAACCATACGACTCTTCTCCATTTTTTGGTGGACCTGATAGGTTTGGTGGTAAATCTAAAGCGGCACACTTTTCAATCGAGATGTACAAGTTTTTACCTACAAATACGAAAAGTTCCCTTTTGGTCATCCTAAAGTTTACGCTGGTAAGAAGTGCTATACCGCGATGGCCAAACTGCATACGCTGGAAACAGACCATTCCGACGCAATCGACCCTATTTAAAAATTACCATTTTGCGGGAAAAGTGTGAATTAGTTGACGTAGCCTGTAAAGCAGCACTCAACATGCAAACAATCATTCTTCTCCATATCATTATGCTGTAATATAACGGTGCAACCAACATGCAATTTTTCCTAATCTATAAATTAAGCGTTATCATCTTGCCTTGGGTATAAATAAAAAAAAGTTAATCTAAGGCCGCCAAACAACACCAGACAGTATACTATTCTTCAATGCAAATTACTTCCAGGAATTATTAAAGTAAAAACTTCTCCTTAATCTCGAATTACTCGCTAAGATCGTCACATATGATAATAAACCGTGTTGCCGGAATTTCCCCGTTATTTATGATAGTATATAAAGCACGCGATAAGCTAAACAGTATCAATTACGCGCTACCGCGATGTACTTCATTTTCCTTGCCTTACTGTCTACCTCCTGGGTGGCTGGTCATCGAAACAATCAAAATCCCGTAGTGAATATTTCGTGTGGTAGTATTCAGGGGAGTGTGATTCGCAGCGTTCTCGGCAAGTCGATCTACTCCTTCAGAGGGATCCGTTACGCGAATGCACTTCGATTTGAGGTAAAATTCCACCCCAGCTGTACAGGCTTTTAACACCTTTGCATTTTGAAGCCTCCGGTACCTGCAGAGAAATGGGACGGCGTATACGATGCTACCAAAGATGGACCGCTTTGTCCACAACCCGGTGATATACCAATCTCAGAAGACTGTCTCCGACTAAACGTGTACACGACCAAGGTCCGTATTATCCAGTTACCAATTATTTCTGAAAGCGCGATTCGTAGCTACCCTCCGCCCATCACAGGCCGAAACGGCCGGTTATGTTCTACATCCACCCGGGCGGTTTTTACGGTTTGTCATCAGTCAGCAAATGGCTGGGACCTCAGTACTACCTCGACCAAGACGTAGTACTGGTAACCATCAACTACAGATTGGGATCATTGGGTAGTAGAATTGCGGTAGCGTTCAAAGTGCTCACCTAGAATTTTAGGGTTCCTCAGCACAGGTGATCGCTCAGCACCCGGAAATAACGGGCTAAAAGATCAGGTTGTCGCATTGACGTGGGTCAAGGAGAACATTCATTTATTCGGGGGAGATCCGAATTTGGTGACGATCTTTGGTTATAGTGCCGGAGGTGTAAGTGTGGGCACCCACCTGGTATCACCAATGTCGAGAGGTAACACTTTCATTTGGAGTAAGCGTCTAATTCGAAATCGCAGGGTTGTTCCATCGCGCGATTGCAATGAGCGATCTAGTCTTCGGGCAATGGCCCATAGGAAACCATCAGTTCCACCTTGCACAGAAGCAGGCTCGACTAGTGGGATGCCCGGACGATACTTCCGAAAATATACTGAAATGCCTTAGGACGAAAAGTGCCAAGGAGATAGGAGATTCTCTGAGTGGATTTGCGGTAATTATTCTCTTTTAATTCATTTCGTAAACCTCACTGTAGGAGTATGGAGGCGATCCGGTTTTATTATGGACGCCAGTAATTGAATTAAATTTCGGCCAAGAGCGATTTTTGACGGAACATCCAGTTAAAAGCGTTCTCAACGGAAATTTCCACAAAGTTCCGATAATGGCGGGAATTACCGAGGAAGAGTTTTCTTATCTCGCGCT
This sequence comes from Photinus pyralis, assembly GCF_008802855.1. NCBI lineage: Eukaryota > Metazoa > Arthropoda > Insecta > Coleoptera > Lampyridae > Photinus > Photinus pyralis. The sequence goes on along the minus strand of NW_022170819.1, from coordinate 33,108,905 downwards.
GGGTAACCAGGTACAATTATCCCTGATCATTGTGATCGTGGATTTTAGGTGTAGTGGGCAATCCAGACTTGTTAAGGGTAATGGATGAGGAATTTGACCGAGTTGCCCCTATTGCATTTATCTACGAACGCAATACAACAAGATCTAAGGCTATCAGTAAGAGGCTAAGAGAGGAATTTTTGAGATCAGGACCTTTAACTCAATCTTCCCTTAAAGGCCTTGGATATGTGAGTATTGGCAAAAGAACACCCTTGTATGTACGTCATTGATTGTAGCTCTACGCCGACAGCTTGGTAGGATTTGGTGTGAATCGTGGGATTAAATTATTAGCCGCCAAAAACACGGAGTGCACCTACTACTATCGTTTTAGCTATCCGGGTAGGTATAGCCACTTTTACTGGCCCAACACAACTACACCATACGGTGAGTGCGGTTAATTGCAAGGAAGTTTGCGTCAACTATGTTTAGGGGTGGTGCACCACGATGATTTGATTTACTTATTTTACTCGGAAATCTTCCCCAAGCTAAATACGAGCGATCCAGAGTACGCAATGGTTAGGAAACTAACAACGTTGCAAACTAACTTTGCATATACTGGGTGAGTATATTATGCTCTCCAGAACACGTGATATGATTGTAGATCGGCATCAGGTTTTCTGTGGCCGGCATTCTCTCCTATACGTATAGGCAGATATTAACGTGTATGATTTTTAAGGAACCCCACTCCGTCAAGGATTGAGATTCTTGAACGCAAGCTATGGGCTCCCATTACTGCATCAAATAACGTGTACATGGATATTGGTACAAATTTAACTATGAAAAGGGATCTTTATGAAGATCGTTATTCAGTTTGGGATAGCTTATTTCCATTGAAAGATTATTTATAATAAAGTCTATTGGATGAGTTCTTTGCTTGCTTGTTAAATAATAAATAGAAAATAATATTTTCTGCGTAATTGAATTCTATAGCGCGTTGACTGTTAAATGAGCTTCGGAACTCTTAAGCCAGCGTAAATAATTTTTTCTTAATTAGTTTTACGTGCCCCCGACTGCAAAATCAGGATGAGATCATTGCCTGTTCGTGGGAATGCAAGTATTAATCCGGGGAAGAAGTTTGGGCTGTTTTTGACTAAGAAAAAGTTAATCGCACCAATGACCGCGAAAAGTCGTTCTGGGGTCAGGGGTTCAGGGGGTAAGCGAATTAATTAAAAGTGGAAAAATATCCATTTAAATGGGCTCAACTTGATTAGCCATAAGGTGTATTCTGTGCAAAAAATTAATGTATACTTTGCAAATAAGTATAGTTCAAAAAACGTAGCCATAATTGCCATGAATTAGTTTATTTTTTTGGAATTGATAGTAAAAGGTATTAAAAAACAACTAACAGACGTTTCATGGTAATTTTGCGGCGAACTTCGGTAGCCAGTGTATGCTGAATATATGTAAATGAAACCGAAATGAAATTAGTTGGATCCCAAAAAAGATCAATTTTAATTCGCAATACAAATCAATGACTTGAAATATTTTACGAATATTCGGTAGTCGGCAGAACGTTGCGGTACACTCGTTGGAACGGTACGGTTCTCTCGGGCGCCACCAGGGGTTTCAATCCTTGATCTTGGTCAACGGTCTCAAAAACTACGGGTAGTCAAACAGAAAAAAAACGGAAAATGGTCCCCATAAATCGTGCCCTTACCTAAAATTTTCCAAAATACGGGAAGATGACGGGAATTCCGACCGGCCGACGTACTCGGGTGATGACAATGACGTCCAAAAATTCTGATTTTAATTTTCAAGCTCCCGGGACATATCTCAAAATCCATATTAATTAAACGCACTTCTAACTACACTAGAAACAATCTAATCAGACGACGTTTGTTACAACAGAATTAATTAACTAGGGTTAATTGTGCTCACTTAATTGACCGGATTAAAATGTCCAAATTCGCTAGCCCAGTTACGTGGAATTTCGGGTCAATCTCAAATGGTCTGCGATAATGAAATTAACTGCACAACCTGCATCTTTAATGTATGTTTTCACTTAACATTGGGAAAGGAAAATCGGTAATTAGTGAAGAAGGGAACTGAAGTCATACAATATTAATTTTCTCTTGTTTGCCAAGGGACGATAGCTTTCGGAGGCTACAAGAATAATTAAAATCTCTACGGGAACAATACTAGAAACTTCACAAGTATGTTCGGCAGCTGGTTTGCCATCCCAGCGGTTAAAACGGCTCTACAAAACAGATATTCTAAAGAAAATGTAGAACAGGCATTGTACCAAGGTACTAGCTGAAATAATCGGACTATTAAGATTCATACTAAATGGGATTCATCGATATACAGGTCTCCGTGCAACGATTCAATATAAAGCGGCATTTAAAAACAATATCGCGAAGGAAAAATCTTAAACAATTTTCTTAAAGAAACATTCTCTAAAGGAAGATAGGCACTCAGGGCCGGAAAAACAACTACCACGCTACAAGCGATCGGTAGTAACAAATAATTATAGAAACCTTTGATCCTTGCATCCGGTCAATTGAGATAGTCTTTACACAGACGCACTAACACAAATACTTACCACCGAATTTCGGAATTTCAGCCCGCCCATTTGGTTGAGTATGATTAAATATATTTAATTAGTTGTGTTGCAGGAAACCTCGTCTGATTAGATTGTGTCTGATGTCAAATGAAGCGCGCCTAATTGGCATAAATTTTTAGGCTGATCATAGATTTTTAGGATAATAGGGAGTCGAGTAATTAATTAAAACATTCATTTTTCCATCGACTTAAAACAAGTTGATTTTCTATGAATGTTAGAGATAGGAGTATAGTCTTTGCTATATTTTTTGATAATTTGTCCATTGCACCTCTTAATATAATGAAGGTAGGGTCACTTTCACTTTTACAAGGATATAATAAGTCTTGAACATGAAATTCTTGAGCCATATATATACGCAAAGGTAATGTAATGAATATCTCGAAAATCTGAAATGCACCATGAGATTTTTTACAGTTTTCCCTGATTTGGTTCTTTTCCTCGTTTATAATGATATTTCGTGGTGTCTCCTTCTGAGGGTGCTGCGTAAGCAAATTGAATTGTCTTTAGTCTTAGTTTTAACATCTATGCCGCAGTGATAAATCGTGAAATTTATGCTTGCCTTTAAATGCGTTATAAATATAAGAACAATTTATTTCGTATAAGTAAATCGCGTAATTACATGTAACTAATTAAAACTAGCAATGTGCAGTTATATTAACATACTGAATTAACTGAACGAAACTGGGGTTTATTTAAAAGCTGAACTAGTGACAAAAGGTTCCATTTTTGCCATCCAATGGTATTTTGACGCTCCCCTGAGATAAAGAAATCTTTTCGATGCAGTAATCAAGGTTATCAAACGTGATAAAAATTCCATAAATAAAACTGCTGCGAGGTCATGGTGACTGCAACACAAAACTAGTCTATGGTCAACTTTTAAACGGTTGTTTTTCCCTATTTATAAATGCAAATTACTTTCTGGAATCGTTAAAGCCAAATAGTGCTAATCGCGAATTAACAATGATAATAAACAGTGTTGTTGGAATTTCCCCTTTATCCAAGCTATAAAGCATACGCGACCGGAAAAACAGTAGTAACCACTACGTGGTACGCCTTTGACGATCATGTACATTATTTTTTTTGCATTACTGTCGATTTCCCGTGCGCCATCATTAAATGGTCACCGAACTAACCACAATCCCATAGTGAATACGTCCTGTGGAAGCATTCAAGGGAGTGTTATCCGAAGCGTCCTCGGTAAGTCGATTTACTCCTTCAGAGGGATTCGTTATGCGAAAGCACCGGTTGATGAGCTTCGGTTTGAGGTAAGTCTCCACTTCAGCTGCGGTAGCTTGTAACCTCTTTGAAGCCTCCAGTGCCTGCAGAGAAATGGGAAGGCTTGTACGATGCGACCAAAGACGGACCGCTTTGCCCACAACCTGGCGACATACCAATTTCTGAAGACTGCCTTCGATTAAACGTGTACACGACCAAAGTAAGTCCAAACACAGTCAGTCAGTAGTAGTCTAACAGCATTCTTCAGCTACCCTCAGCGCATCACAATCCAAAACGGGCGGTGATGTTCTACATGCATCCCGGTGGTTTTTACGCTTTCTCATCCGTCAGTAAATGGACCGGCCCCCAATACTACCTCGACCAAGACGTGGTGCTGGTCACCATCAACTACAGATTAGGCTCACTAGGTACTGGTGACCGTGACGTTCAAAATGCTCATGCCCACTTTTAGGTTTTCTTAGTACAGGTGATCGTCTAGCTCCCGGAAACAACGGATTAAAAGATCAGGTGGTCGCTTTGAAGTGGGTCAAAGAGAACATTCGCGCTTTTGGAGGTGACCCAAATTTGGTGACCATTGTTGGTTACAGTGCCGGAGGTGTAAGCGTGGCCTCACATTTACTGTCGCCAATGTCTAAAGGTAACGCTTTTGCTTCCGAGCGGTTACAAAATTCCACTTCGCAGGATTATTTCATCGAGCCATCGCCATGAGTGCCATGGTCTTTGGTCAAACGCCCATAGGAAACCACCAGTACCATCTCGCGCAGAAGCAGGCTCGATTGGTGGGATGCCCGGACGATACTTCGGAAAATATACTCAAGTGCCTAAGGACGAAGAGTGCCAAGGAGCTGGGAGATTCCCTAGGAGGCTTTGCTGTAATTTTCTACGCCTTCAACTATTTTTATTAACGTAAGTTGTAGGAGTACGGTAGCGATCCAGTTTCAATCTGGACGCCAGTGATTGAATTGGATTTTGGACAAGAGCGGTTTTTCACAGAGCATCCGATTAAAAATGCCCTTAACGGTAATTTCCAGAAAGTTCCGATCATGGCGGGCATTACAACAGAAGAGTTTTCCTATCAGGCTTTAGGTAACGGGCATAACCCAATTGCTTCACCGGTGAAAAATAAATCTTCTAGGAGTAGTCAACAATCCGCAATTGCTAAGGGAAATGGATGAAGAATTCGACAGAGTGGCTCCAATTGCATTTGTCTACGAGCGCAACACTACAAGATCGAAAGCTATCAGTAGAAAGTTAAGGGAGGAGTTTTTGGGACCGGGACCCTTGACCCAGTCGTCCCTCAAAGGTCTTGGATATGTAAGTACATGCAGTAAGGAGAGACTTTTACTCAAACCTTGTAGCTCTACGCAGACGGCGTGGTTGGGTTCGGTGTTAACCGTGGAATTAAAATGTTGGCCGCCAAGAACACGGAGTGCACCTACTACTATCGGTTCAGCTACCCGGGTAGATTTAGTTACTTTTATTTACCCAACACAACCACACCATACGGTGAGCACTATCACGTTGTGATAATGAATGCACGAACTAAATTTAGGGGTTACGCACCATGACGATTTGATTTACATGTTTTACTCTGAGATCTTCCCCAAGTTCAATACGAGTGATCCTGAGTACGAGATGGTAAAGAAATTAACAACGCTGCAAGTGAACTTTGCTTACACAGGGTGAGTATGCGTTCTTTAAGGGCGTGTTAGTGACTTTTCTATATAGGAACCCTACCCCTTCGAGAAGTGCTCTTCTTGATCACACGTTATGGACTCCTATTACTCCCCGGAATGATGTCTACATGGACATCGGTTTACAGTTGAAAATGAAGAAGGGTCTGTACGAAGAACGTTATTCAGTTTGGAATAGCTTATTCCCGTTATCTGATTTTATGTAGTGCACTCTGTTACTTATCCAATAAATTTAGTTTCTGCTGAAATGGCTCTTCCTGTTGTGAACAATCTTATTTATCCCTTTATTCCATTAAGGGCCACTTTTGCAAACTCTTGCTAACTGACAAAACACTTCCATGGAGACGATTATGAGCGCAATTTTTTACCGAGTGAAATACATTTTCAGCAATCTTAATGCAAACAAACACATTGCAAATGGGTTGCCTTCAAAAACTAAGTCAACCCTTAATTAAAATTACTGTAATATTTCTGTCTGCTTCTATCACATGGATGGAGAGCGTCCTTCTCTTTCACACGAAACAATACACATATTTCCATCTCGTGCGCTACTTAAAATTGTGGCAAACATGTGAAAGAGAAGGACGCAGAGTAACAACTGCTCGTGTTGTACACATGCGCTCTTGACTTCACTTAAATTTGTTAGGCAACCTATTTGCAATATGTTTGTTTACATATTAAAATTGCTAAAAAATGTATTTCACTTGGTAAACAGATCGGCAGACCTTATGCGGGATCTTAGACTATAAGAATTGTAGAAAATCAATCAAGGGCAGTTTAAGAGTTGTTTATACATTATTTAAACATAATCTATCAACGAAATAAAAATGTTTACTGTATTACGAAATTTACAACCCCCGCATTCTAAGTATCCTATAAGTTATAGTGTGAATTACTTAAAATAATTTGTAAGCTTAGAGCATACGGAAATTTATTATTCAACAGCAGTTTAAGGGTTGTTTATACATTATTTAAACATAATCTTATGGAGTTGTTTTTGCAGATATGTTTTGTTAGTGCCAGGGACCCGGACCTAAACGAAATAGCGGTTCAGGTTCTGTTGATATTTAAGCGAAAATATTTATAACGGTTCCGGTTCGGTTTCGGTTCTAAAAAGAAATAACGGTTCGGTTTTGCGCATTTTTTTCGGTCCATAACGGTTATTTTCCGTTCTAGTTTTTCAGATAGTATGGCATTCAAAAAATTCATTATAACAACGTGATTTATTAATTAATAGGTGTGAAGAAAATGTCATGAATACCAAAACGTGACGTATAGTTAGTGTAACTAATTTATAACGACAAGGGGAATAAAGGAGGAAGACGGAAATATGTATTTACACTTAATTTATTACTAAAAAACAGAAAATGTTATTTTCTAAAACGTCGCCCCTCCTTTTTTATTTTTTTTAAGTAGAGGCTAAATCAGCGCCACCGCCACCCGTAATGCCTTCAATTTCGACACTTTATTAAAAATTTATAATCCACCGATGGCAATCATAGAGCAATATTTTATCAATTTTCAGGATGTGGTTACCGGCGCGTCCTTCAACTTCCAATAACCTGTTAAAAACGGTAAAAAAACCGAAAAAAGTATTATGGGTTCCGGTTTTCAATACGTTTCCATTTCTGAAGGAATACCGGTTTCGGTTCGGTTTTCGGTCCAGAAAAAAATATCGGTTTCGGTCCGGTTTTCGGTTCTTTTTCGGTCCGGTCCGGATCCCTGTTTAGTGCTTGGTACCTATAAAAATAAAGGGTCACCGTGTATGTAAACTATAAATTTTTTAGGGTCAATTTGGTTGCTAGTAGTAAATTAAACACAAAGTTCGTTCTTTTTATTAAAATTTGACGTTTCATCGTTTTGTAATTTGTTTATTTAATTGTAAAAGGTAGAAATATATGGTTGTATTTGCCCATTATATTAAAAGGTTTATTTGGCCATTGCGATAAGGACATTTGTTATCGCGTTGCGTAAAATGAAATTTAATTAGTTTCAAGATAAGCGCGTTTTCTGACCGATATGAAAACAACAGGTGTGCAGTTTATTTCGAAGTTGGCGGTATTTAAATTTGGTTTTGATTAGCTGGTTGTTTACGAAATGTTTGGGCAGTCAGTCCAAGGATTTGGACACGCCATTCGGCGTTGTCCTAATAAAGTTTTGTAGAAAGAAGTTCAGTAAGGCTAAGGGATTTACAACTTCCCAAAGTGAGGTAACAAAATTCATAAAAAATTTAAAGCATTTCATCCGTATTCGATAAAATCAATCGTTCGAGTGTGCGCCTTTCTACAAGGTTCTCCAAGTATTCGCTAAAGCAAGTTGTTTCTCCCCACCATTCGACAAACCACAAATCTTACAAAACCAGTTCGTGTTATCAATAACAGTAGAAGGAAATTTTGTGATTTTGTCAACAAGAACATCACAGTTAATGACCAGATTATTGGATTATTAAAAACTGGAAGTAATTGAGATTTTTTTTAATTAATTGTCTATCGATCGCTTGCATGCCTGGTATGTGGAAATCAGGCCCTAAAAGCCTCTCTTCCTTTTAGTCTTGTCGATTTGTGTGTAGCCCGAACAAAACTTATATTATGTGATAATGAACAATTTTGTGTTTAATTGAATCCCAAATTTTACGACCCAAACTTAGAATGTTCTTGTTAAATTTGATATTTGAGCCCAAATTTCCTTAAATAATTTCTTGGAGTTGTTGAATGTGATCCAGGTTGCTGAGATTCCTAAAACTTGCACATGCGGTATATTATGTAGGATCTGTAAATACTGTAGGATCTGTTCATTTTGAAGCTCCTGCGATTACTTTCTAGTCCTGCAGTTTCTCTCTTTTTTGGTGACGGAACCTTTTTAAGAAACTAAATTTTTAACATTCCAATGACATCTGTAATTCTTATTAATAATGGGACGTGGAGCACGACATAAATTATGTTCAGAACAGAATACCATATTTTTCCATGAAAACCTAAGCTTGCTATTGTGGACGTCTAAATTAAGTGCCTACAGAATTTTCAGTTCCATAATGACCTGCTATAAAATAAGGTTTTGTACTATACACTCGCCGATAAAGAGAAGCCATCTCAGTTGATTCACTCAGTGGTTACATCATTTTATTGTCGTGTATATAAACGAACTATTTATTTTTACCCAAAATCGTCCTGAAACCTTGATTTCCATGCCTACTTTCTGTCAGGAAATTTTAGTTTCCATGACAGAGGCAGAGTTTCCTGCCGCTTGTCACTTTACTGGTCGCGTTTGTCACTTTACCGGCCGCATTTTTGACATTTCCAAATGTCTATAATGACTCCTGTTATCACGGACAGATTAACATTAATCAAAAGTTCTATTTAAAAATTGAAATTTTATATTAAAATACGATTTTGGGTAAAATTTAAGACAAAACCCGTCAGTAAAATGACATTACCTGACTCGGAAATTAAAGTACTCGATCCCAAAGGGGCCTCGCACTTAAATATTGCCTCGCCAGTAATGTCATTTTCCGGACTTTTATGTAAATAACTATTATCTTAGGTACCCCGCAATATGTAAAAAATTCTGGGCGTATTTGTATATACAGTTTTAATTTTAACCTAGCTATAAACGCTATTTGTAAATATAAACTTTGTGTAAACGAAATTTAACAAGATTTCCCAAATGCTATCTCATTTTATCTAACTAGTGTAAATCCTTTCCAGGAACTGTTTGAAAATTATTAATTGCGGTCGCGAACAAAAAACACATCGGAATTTCCCACTGGAGGTCAAGTTCATTATATATAGTGATCTACTAAGTTGAAAGCATAGTTGCAATTTAAAGCATGAAGTCGCTGTTACTTTTCTTAATTTCCTTCTATTTAGCCAGTGGAAACCATGAATGCCCCATGGTCAGCACCCCATCCGGTGATCTTCAAGGAAGTATCATCCTCAGTGTCCTCGGCAAGCCGATCTATTCATTTAGAGGGATTCGATATGCAAAGGCGCCCGTTGACGAGCTCAGATTTCAGGTAGCGTCATTTTGCTTTTCCGTTTTGCTAACGAGGTACTCTTAAGCCCCCGGTTCCTGTAGGGAAATGGAACGGTGTTTATGACGCGAGCAAAGATGGACCTGCGTGTCCGCAACCAGGGAATTTAACAATTTCTGAAGATTGTCTCCTGCTGAATGTCTACACGACCAAGGTAAGGTTTAATGATCAAAAGCTTCGAGGTAAAATTAAGTTCGACAGCTACCCTCGGCGCATCACAACCCGAAACGACCGGTTTTATTCTACATTCACCCCGGGGGTTTTTATGGGCTGTCGTCTGTGAGTAAATGGGTGGGCCCGCATTACTACCTGGACCAAGACATCGTTCTTGTGACCATCAACTACAGATTGGGCTCCTTGGGTTTCATCAGCACAGGGGATCACTGGGCGCCCGGCAATAACGGCATGAAAGACCAGGTGGTCGCATTGAAGTGGGTGAAAGAGCACATTGCCTCCTTTGGAGGTGATCCGAATTTGGTGACGATTGTTGGCTACAGCGCAGGGAGTCGGAGCGTGTATGCGCACGTGGTCTCCCCCATGTCGAGAGGATTGTTTCATCGAGCCATAGCCATGAGTGCGCACTTCTTTGGCCAACTGCCCCCAGTAAACCACCAATTTCCTATTGCACAAAAGCAAGCCCGTTTGGTAGGATGCCCGGATGATACATCCGAAAATATCATCAAATGTTTGAAGACAAAAAGTGCCAAAGAGATAGCGGATACTTTGCGTGGATTTTCGGTAATTCTTTTCCCTTCCGTGCCTATTTCCAACAAGCCACTTTTAGGAGTTTGGAATCGATCCAGTTGTCGTGTGGTGGCCAGTTGTGGAATTAGATTTCGGCCAGGAGCGGTTCTTGACCGAGGCTCCACTTAAAAGCGTTCTTAAGGGAAACTTCCATAAAGTTCCCATAATGGGCGGCCTAACAGTGGACGAATTTTCTTATCGGGCTTTAGGTAATAGAAGTTGTGTTTTATACGTGCCATAAACTAAAGTATTCCTCAGGACTCGTGAACAATCCAGAATTGCTAAAAACCATGGACGAAGAGTTCGACAGGGTGGCTCCTATAGCGTTTATTTACGAGCGCAATACGACAAGATCTAAAACTGTCAGCCGGAAGTTAAGGGAGGAGTTCTTGGGATTAGAGCCGCTAAGCCAATCGTCGGTTCAAGGTGTTGGCCACGTGAGTATTTTTACCTCGACATCAAACTCTCGGAATTTCTCCTTCTCAAGAGACTCCTTTGTCAATAATTTAATTCATACACGATCAAACGGCTTCTAAGATAAGAAGTTAGCAAGGAGGAGGGCTATGGTTGGTAGAAATTAATTCCTTTCGTTAGAGTACCATAAAGGATAAAACTAGTTCCAATCCCCCCCCTCCCCCACCGCTCCGTACTTTGATAAGAGGACAGGAAGAAGGGCAGTAGTTGGTAGAAGCTGGTTCTTTTCGTTGAGGACCTTTAATTAGAATACAATGAGAGATAAAATTAATTTGTGTTATCTTTAATGTTTGGGTATCAGGAGATGTAAATGGGGTAATTTCGATACATTCCCAAAGTTAACACGGTACATTACGGTCAACCATGTAATACCAACTCGCTTTTCAAATTGTTGAAATCTCACATATTTTTTCAAAATGAATTCATTTGTAATTTCTTTGTCACTGGTCCAAATTAGGTTCAAAAAATGAAGCCAGTATAAAATAATTATAATGATCCCCATTAACTCAAAGTGATTTTTCAGTTATACGCCGATGGAATAGGAGGATTCGGTATTAATCGAGGAATTAAAGCGCTAGCTGCAAAAAACACGGAATGCACTTACTACTACCGGTTCAGCTACCAGGGTAGATTCAGCTACTTCTACTTACCCAACACCACTACACCGTACGGTACGTACTCAGCACCCGACATAATTACGCGACGATCATTTTTCAGGGGTCGTACATCACGACGATTTGCTTTATTTGATCTACTCGGAAAGATTCCCCAAGTTAAACACAAGTGACCCAGAGTACGCGATGGTTAGGAAACTGACAACGCTTCACACGAACTTTGCTTATACAGGGTACGTCAAAATCGTTCGCTAAGCTGTAATTATATAATTTGTTTAACAGAAACCCGACCCCATCAAAAAGTGCGCTTTTTGATAACGAACTATGGGTACCGATTACTCCCGAAAATAACGCATACATGGAGATTGGTAAAAAATTAAAGATGAAGAAGAATCTAAATGAAGAACGGTATTCAGTGTGGCGTGAACTATTCCCTCTGTCCGATTACCAATAGCCTTCTCCGAAACTGAGTAGAGTACGTTTGGAAATGTAGACACTCTTACTGGTAATGCATATAAGCTCGATGTACTTTAATGCCAATAAAATCTATAAGATGCGTTTATTATTCGAAATTTATTAACGACCGGCCTAGATCTCGTATATGATTTTGGATCTTCTATCCATCCGTCCGCCCGTCCCTCTTGAACAGTTTATTTAAATATACAAAACTTTAAATGACTTCCTATATTATCGACGAATGGGAAGTGTAGATGCGATCGAGGACCAACTAATTAAGCGCGCCAGTATATTATCATACCATTAGTAGGAGAGCCCACGATGCTAAATGGGGATTTACTCGAGCTATTGAACTGTTTAGATTAGATAGTAGAAAGAAATAAAGTTATATGACATCCTTCCACCGGTCGGGGGTGCGTCCGCACCTTTTTAATAATAGACAAAAAATAGTCACATGAAAATACTCGAGCGCGTTAGATATTGATAGTGCATATGCCCCAGGTGATATTTGGGTTTGCATGGGGAGGCTTTATGGAAGGGTAGAAAACCGAATTTACTTGAGCGCGTCAGATATTTAGAGAGGATGTTAAGTGAACCCCAAAAAAGTTCTTATTCACGAGACTGACGATTTGAACCTGACGCAAGCTCGGGGCGGCTTTTTGAAAATGCAAAAAATTGAAAAATATTCGATTCGAAGTAAGGTTCAAGTCAGTTCAATAAACCATGGCCACGAAAACTACTCTACAATTTATAGAATACACAAATTAACAGATTCATAAAAGCCTCAGGGTCTACAGACATCAAAAGTTATAGACTAGAAACCAATTTCGAAAGAAAATTCAAAGGGCTGTAACTTTTGAACTAGTAGCCCAATCTTGGAACTGTTTGAAATTATGGATTCTACAGGCCACATTCTATAAGAAAATTTTTTTTCCGGGTCGATCTGAGACAATTTTTTTTTCGGGGCTCAAAAAAAGGCAGTGTATAACCTTCCTTTTTTACTAAAAATCGACTGCACCAAAATTTCTCGGGAAAACACTTTTTCTTATTAATTTTGGTGCGTAGAATCCAAAACAATTCGTACTTTTTCGATCGGACTTCTCAATCAAAAGTTATAGACTACAAACCAATTTCGAAAGAAAATTCAAAGGGCTGTAACTTTTGAACTAGTAGCCCAATCTTGGAACTGTTTGAAATTATGGATTCTACAGGCCACATTCTATAAGAAAAATCTTTTTTCCGGGTCGATCTGAGACAATTTTTTTTTCGGGGCTCAAAAAAAGGCAGTGTATAACCTTCCTTTTTTACCAAAAATCGACTACACCAAAATTTCTCGGGAAAACACTTTTTCTTATTAATTTTGGTGCGTAGAATCCAAAACAATTCGTACTTTTTCGATCAGACTTCTCAATCAAAAGTTATAGACTAGAAACCAATTTCGAAAGAAAATTCAAAGGGCTGTAACTTTTGAACTAGTAGCCCAATCTTGGAACTGTTTGAAATTATGGATTCTACAGGCCCCATTCTATAAGAAAATTTTTTTCCGGGTCGATCTGAGACAATTTTTTTTGAGGGCCTCAAAAAAAGGCAGTGTATAACCTTCCTTTTTTACCAAAAATCGACTACACCAAAATTTCTCGGGAAAACACTTTTTCTTATTAATTTTGGTGCGTAGAATCCAAAACAATTCGTACTTTTTCGATCAGACTTCTCAATCAAAAGTTATAGACTAGAAACCAATTTCGAAAGAAAATTCAAAGGGCTGTAACTTTTGAACTAGTAGCCCAATCTTGGAACTGTTTGAAATTATGGATTCTACAGGCCACATTCTATAAGAAAATTTTTTTTCCGGGTCGATCTGAGACAATTTCTTTTGGGCTTCAAAAAAAGGCAGTGTATAACCTTCCTTTTTTACCAAAAATCGACTGCACCAAAATTTCTCGGGAAAACACTTTTTCTTATTAATTTTGGTGCGTAGAATCCAAAACAATTCGTACTTTTTCGATCAGACTTCTCAATCAAAAGTTATAGACTAGAAACCAATTCCGAAAGAAAATTCAAAGGGCTGTAACTTTTGAACTAGTAGCCCAATCTTGGAACTGTTTGAAATTATGGATTTTACAGGCCACATTCTATAAGAATTTTTTTCCGGGTCGATATATCTGAGACAATTTTTCTTGAGGGCCTCAAAAAAAGGCAGTGTATAACCTTCCTTTTTTACCAAAAATCGACTGCACCAAAATTTCTCGGGAAAACACTTTTTCTTATTAATTTTGGTGCATAGAATCCAAAACAATTCGTACTTTTTCGATCGGACTTCTCAATCAAAAGTTATAGACTAGAAACCAATTTCGAAACAAAATTCAAAGGGCTGTAACTTTTGAACTAGTAGCCCTATCTTGGAACTGTTTGAAATTATGGATTCTACAGGCCACATTCTATAAGAAAATTTTTTTCCGGGTAGATCTGGGACAATTTTTTTTGAGGGCCTCAAAAGAAGGAAGTGAACAACCTTCCTTTTTTACCAAAAATCGACTGCACCAAAATTTCTCGGGAAAACACTTTTTCTTATTAATTTTGGTGCGTAGAAACCAAAACAATTCGTACTTTTTCGATTAGACTTCTCAATCAAAAGTTATAGACTAGAAACCAATTTCGAAAGAAAATTCAAAGGGCTGTAACTTTTGAACTAGTAGCCCAATATTAGAACTGTTTGAAATTATGGATTCTACAGGCCACTTTCTATAAGAAAAATCTTTTTTCCGGATCGATCTGAGACAATTTTTTTTTCGGGGCTCAAAAAGGCAGTGTATAACCTTCCTTTTTTACCAAAAATCGACTACACCAAAATTTCTCGGGAAAACACTTTTTCTTATTAATTTGGGTGCGTAGAATCCAAATCAATTCGTACTTTTTCGATCCAACTTCTCAATCAAAAGTTATAGACTAGAAACCAATTTCGAAAGAAAATTCAAAGGGCTGTAACTTTTTAACTAGTAGCCCAATCTTGGAACTGTTTGAAATTATGGATTCTACAGGCCACATTCTATAAGAAAATTTTTTTTCCGGGTCGATCTGAGACAATTTTTTTTCGAGCCTCAAAAAAAGGCAGTGTATAACCTTCCTTTTTTACCAAAAATCGACTACACCAAAATTTCTCGGGAAAACACTTTTTCTTATTAATTTTGGTGCGTAGAATCCAAAACAATTCGTACTTTTTCGATCAGACTTCTCAATCAAAAGTTATAGACTAGAAACCAATTTCGAAAGAAAATTCAAAAGGCTGTAACTTTTGAACTAGTAGCCCAATCTTGGAACTGTTTGAAATTATGGATTCTACAGGCCACATTCTATAAGAAAAATTTTTTTCCGGTCGATCTCAGACAAATTTTTTTCCGGCCTCAAAAAAAGGCAGTAGGTACTTTTAAGTTATTCAAATATTTGAGAACAATTTAGAAATGTTTAGGGAAAGTTTCCATTGTCACAAAATCAAATATAAAAATCCGATACATCTGAATACCGAACTCGATAGTCTACGTAACTTAAAAACAATAGGGACCTTTCTTATATCCTTAAGACCATTGTACCAATTTTCAAAGCGATCGCACGTTTCTAAACAAGTTATCATGCACACGGACAAGCGGATGGTCAAAAATGGATCTGTTCCAAAATCGCTAGGATTAATTTCAGAAAGGCGTACGTATCATGTGCACGACGTACGATCGCTTTGAAAACTGGTACACGTATTCTTAAGGATATAACTGGTATAAGAAAGGTCCTGGTAGGTACCTCCTATATAATAATATAATAATAATAATACGCTTTTACTCCCCTTAAATTTGTATATAACAATAGAAATATAAAAAAAGCTAACCCCATACAAAGTATAACGTGATTTTTTAAGTAGTATTAAGCCTTTTATCTAGTATACTATTTTAAATTTTTAATGTTTTTGAGTGACAAGTATTTGAATACTTTTTACTGTATTCGAATAGGTACTTATTTTTCAAAGTAAGATAATGAAATACTTTTCAAAGGATTCGAATACTTTTTATAGTATTCGAATACTTATTTTTTTAAGTATTTGAATACTTTTCAATGTATCTGTAGGTATCTAGTATTCGCTTGTGCTGGACGTAAAAGTTTTTAGTATTCAAATACCTTTGATTTGTGTAAAGTATTTACTATTTAGTATTCAAATACTTTTTGAAAGTATTCTGCCCAGCTCTGGAAGCCGTTGAGGTTGCATGCCTCTTGCGATGCCTCCAACAATGCGACAAATCCGGTCTCCGCAGTTGACACTTTAACAGTGAAAGACGAATTTGTTTCCGACATGCCCATGATACAGTATCGAGTCGAGTTCCTTTAGTTAGCATGACCTTTCTCTACACAATCGGGTGCAGACCAGCGCCTCCTTTAGCGTCTTCTGCTTCTCCAGAACTCCCGTTTCTGTCGCAGAAGCGAGCAGGCAGTTGTCCTGGCAGACCTCAAGGTATTCTCTTCAACAGGCGTTGCATCTTCCCAGACGCTCTCTTCATCCTGACCCGCTACGGGAACTGTGGCATACTGAGACACATACACTCAGATAGAGCCACAGCTCATAAAGTTCAGGTCTTTAGCTTTGCAACGCTATGTAACAGCTTTAAACAAAGGCAACAGTAAACGTCAACGCCGAAGGGATGAACGTGGCTTCGATTTGGTTTTGCTCCATACCAGCGTTCAATGGTGTCACAGGGATCGTACTAGAATTAAGGGAGACAATTTTGAAGATAGTTCGTAGTTGCTATGGCTTTATCCCAGAACCGATAGTAGAGTTCGGCCTCGATTAACATGCTCCGAGCCATCTCTACTAAATAACACGCGACCATCATATTATGTACCTCCTTTGCGCTGGTCAGTTATGTCGACTTGACTTATCATAAAACAGAAGAGACGATGTCAGTTTTGTTTTATTACGCCACTGCCAATTATGCCGCGTTTCTCCCCACTCTTATAACTTCCTTTTTATCCATCTCCTGCACTTTTAATGCAAGGTTCTTTTTTTATTTTTTACTCGTAGCATTTTAGGTTGCCACTAATCTCCACAATCACGAATAAGTGAAGTGACGTCACTCACTGGACGTTCATGAACCGAAATTTATTTTTTCAAACGCAGAGTCTCGTAACTTTTCCATTTGTGGAGGTTTTTTAGTGATTCTTTCGAATTTTTGTTTCATTTTCCTTCAATTTTTATAATTAATTTATAAGAAAAAACTGGAAACTTCCATCTATTGCCAAATGTTAATAATAATAATAAACACCTAAGAATTTTAAGAAATCGAAACATTTATTCGACCACCTACAACATTGGATGATTACGATATATTACATATTAAATGATATGATAATAATCAAAACGAAGAGGAAGTATATCCTGTCAAAATAACGATACTATAACTTTATGAGAAATTCTCAAGAGACAAAATAAAAAAAGGATTTGGCCTTAAAGGCTAGCGCATTTTCTATGAATTTATCAGTACTTCCCGAAACGTCATGTAACTATTTATGTACAAAGGAAAATAAGTTATGGCAAAATAATATAAATAAGAAACTTAGCATTGCGCAGTCTGAAAATATGTGATATGTTCGTCTTTACTAGAAGAATCTTTGCTTAAAATTAAAAAAAAAATCTCTGCAAATAAGAAAGTTGATATTGCGCAATGCGCACCTTAATCGTAAAATTTTTCTTGCCCGAGGTGCCAGAGCTAGGAATAAGCTACCGAATGCAAAACGGACGAACTGAATATCTTGAAAATTGTAAGTCGTTAAGGCCTCGGACGGTTGGAAAATGGACTAAAAATGGAAATTTGAAATTGTCAATACACAAAGCTTGGGATTGTATGACATGAGAAACGAAATAGAATTTACGACTTAGATTTTTTAATTCGCTGTAAACCTGTTTCTCAAGGAATGGATAAAATTTTAAGTTCATCAGAAAATTGCTTCAATAGTCCTCGTAACTTCCTAGTAGGAAGTGTATTACTTATTTGTATAGTCTTACATACATTTATGCGTCCATTTTTTAAAATTCAGTTTAGAACACCTTTTCTCGGCCGTAACGCTACAATATTCTAAGAAGATTTCGACTATTAACGCCTAGGCCTTAGGTGTTGCTAGCGAGTAACCTTGGGAACAGGAAAATAGTAATAACAGAGATAGCCAATGGCACTAAAAGCTCTAGGGTGCAAGAAGTGAACTCTGATTTAGTGTTGGGGTATAACTGAAGTGGATGGAATGCATTCAAAACCTGAACCCTCTTACAGACGATATGGGTACCCATTAAAGGGTAATGAAATTGCCATAAGGTCGACAGGCGCTTTTTATAGAAGCCCAACCGTATGTAGAATTGTACAAATAACGGTAGGAAGCTAAGGTTCTACAAAAAGTGCCCTCTGCCTAAAGAGCTAAAGGTCAGTAGGAATGATACAATCTTTTGGTATGTCTCCAAAAAGAAACCTCCACAATATAGGCCTTGAAGCCTCCTTTGCAGGTGCTGTCTGGAGGAAAACTTCTTTTCATCTGTTGTTGCGACACACAAGTTCCTTGGAACTAATAAAGATGC
>NW_022170819.1:33087085-33090354 GCF_008802855.1 Photinus pyralis | reverse complement strand
GGGGAGAGTAGGGTGACATGATCCCAGGGTAGACTTGATCCCATCTTCTAATTTCGCGCCTAAATGATTTACGTCCGGATTGTTGGCACAATTGGTTATCTCACATCAACTATAAAGTAACCAAACAAATTTGATGGCGCTACAACGCGTTTCTCTCATTCTGTGACAGTTTTAGTGTTTTTCTCATGTGAAATATTTTTTATGGTAAGTACATTATTCGTTGTTGTTAACTCTCCATGAAAGAGACCTATATTTTCGAGTCATGGCAGTTGTATGTTGTTTCTTAGGATCATTTTAAGCAATTGAAGTTGCCTTTACAAGGTTATGTTTGTTTACATTTTTGGTTTAAAAATTCAGTGAATTTTAGGGAGAGTTGATTCCAGCTCCATGGGGGAGATGTGATCCCGGGATCAAGTCTCCCTTATTGTGTTCTACTTGTGGCATGCCTTAATTGTAATAAATTGTGACGTTATTCGCTGTTGCAGATGCCGAAGAAATACAAACCAAAAGATGGTGCAAAGAAGCGAGTACTGCCAGAAGCTAATACTGTTGCCGCGGCTGTTGCAGCAGTGAAAAATGGGGCGTCTTTGAAAGGCACCGCCAAACATAAATGTAATGACGCTGAAGAGACTAATTAGAAGAGGAGCAGATCGCTTGCCTGGGTTCAAGAAGGCACAGGTATTTACCGATGAAGAAGAAAAACAACTCGCTGACTACCTTCTCCATGCGTCTCGCCTGAACTATGGTTTATCACTGATGAAGTTTCGAGAACTTGCCTACGAGTTTGGTGTGGCAAATCACAAGAAAATCCCTGCAACCTGGGATGTAAAGAAAATAGCAGGTCGAGATTGGGCAAGGAGTTTCATGGACAGAAATAGCTGCTTGTCTCTCCGAAATCCTGAACCGACCAGCTTAGCTCGTAGTACAGCATTTAATAAACACACTGTGAGCACCTTTTTTGCCAAACTGAAAACTGTTATAGAAAAGCATGGGTTTACACCTGAAAACATTTGGAATCTGGACGAAACAGGTGTGACAACTGTTCACAGGCCGTCAAAAATCATTGGACCGAAAGGTGCTAAACAGGTAGCAAAAGTGACGTCGGGCGAGAGGGGACAGCTCGTAACAGTTTGTTCTGCAGTAAATGCTTGTGGGAATCATGTCCCCCCATTCCTCATTTTACCAATAGTGAACTGGCAAGACCGCATGCTGCAAGGTGCACCACCGGGGTCTGCAGGATCGCACTGTCTTCGAACCCCTGAAAACCTACTACAACAGTGTTGCATCTGATTGGATGACGAATAATCCAGGGAAAAACCTAACAATTTACGACATCGCAGGTCTACTTGGACAAGCTTATCCAAAGGCTTTTTCACCGGCTAATATACAAAGTGGCTTCCGAGTGTCTGGAATTTTTCCCTTCAACTCAGATATTTTTAGAGAAGATGAGTTTTACACGAGTTTGGTGACTGACAGGCCGAACCCCATGGGTGAAACGACCGTAGATCCCGTAGTTCCAGAATTTCCTCCAGCATTATCGCCTAGTTCTCAGCCCGGACCATCTAATCAGCTTCATCAATCGCCAACCACCAATCCTTCATCAGTAATGATTTCTCCAGTAGAAGTTCGACCATTTCCCCAGGCGCCTCCGAGGGTTGGGATTCCAACTAAAGGCCGCAAGCGTGGCAGATGTAGAATTTTAACCGAAACACCTGAGAAGGTTGAGCTGGAAGCAGAGCTTCTTGCAAAGTCTGAAAGAAAGGCGTCAAGGGTCTAAAGGAATTTTACAAAAACAGTAGAAAATGAAGAAGTAAGTAGATCTAAAAAAAAGAATTTTACAAAAACGCTAGAAAGTGTGAAAATAAGTAGATCTAAAATAAATAAAGAGACAAGAAGTGACAGTTCGGAAGATGAAGATGATTGGAAGGCTAGCGACGACAGTTTGGATGATATTGATCCATTTGCAGTGTCTGATGATTCAAAAGAGGAAATTGATGACTTCTTTGAGGCGTGCAATCCTAAACTTAAGGACTTTGTATTTGTAGAGTTTGACGGTAAAAAAGAAAAGACCTATTTTGTGGGAGAAGTAACGGAAGCCGACACAGGACCAGAAATATTGGTGAACTTCTTAAGGAGGAAAAAATCCCATTTTCATTTTCCAGCAACTAGAGATGAGGCGCTTGTGCCAAGAGACAATGTGAAAAAAGTTCTGCCAGTGCCTGACATCAGGCGTGGGCACTACAATTTCAAAATCAAATTCCTGATGTTAACATCGGTTAAGATATTATGTGCCTTTTATTATATTAGGTTCATGAGGTATTTCATTTAAAAAATAAGTAATTTGTCAATTTCATTTTCCTCCATAAAACAATTTGCTGTAAACAAATTATTAGCAAAATATTAACATAAACTATTGTGCTTAGGGAGACTAGATCCCAATGGGATCAACTCTTCCATCACTGGGGAACAAGTGTCCCAGAGGGCGGTACACTTGATCCCTGCTGTAGCATGCCTGAAAAAAAATTGTAGCTTTGTAGATAAGAAATATTTCACAGTTAAAAGGGTGTCAAGGTTTGTGCCAAGGTTGCTAGAGTTTAATGTAGCACACGCAAATAAGACAAGTCTTTGCATGTTTGAACTCTATTAAAAAAGGTCAAAAAGGGATCAAGTCGCCCTACCCTCCCCTACGTCGTACGAAAGTAAGTCGAGGGACCATATTTGCTCCAAAATAAATGAGGATTTAAAAAATAGTTTCGGTTTCATAAAAATCAGTGGCGTACCATTTTTTTCTTCAAAAATTGTCAGTTCTTTTACGTCAAAAAATGCTCCTTAATGCACAAAATTTCATAAAAATATCTAAGAGTGATAAAAAATTATGATAAAAAACCACTCTTTTTTGATAACACCCTGTAGCTCAAAAACTAAGAGGTTTAGGATATACTTATGTTGATATAAACTTTCCCCTTAAAATCACCCGAAGATTCGCACCCTGCATTATCGGCGCTTAATTAATTAGCACTCTGCGTGTTAACAATTTAAAAGGGCTAAAAAAGGGACTGGCCATTTTCCAGCGTGGTAACCTAAAAAATCTTGCATCGTACCCTCGATCGTACCCCTTAAAATTGACTCTGAAAATGAGTGGACCTAGAAAATACAGAACGATAACTAGCGCATGTGTTACAACAACTCTACGCTAATCAAGATATCGGTTCTCAAGATGTCTCTTCTGCAATAAAAGAGGTCTGTAATGAGGGAGGCCGGCTTCCAGG
>NW_022170819.1:33026096-33086985 GCF_008802855.1 Photinus pyralis | reverse complement strand
TCTTCAAGCTATACTTCTTTAAATCAACAACTAAATCTTTAAGCTCCTTCAGTTGCATGAGATGACCCTCGCATTTATCGCAATTGTAAGAAATTCTGCGATCCTTTTCGGCAAATATTTTAATCTCGGACCTTGACAATCCTGAGCACGCAGTGTGTAACGATTGATTACAATTGTCGCACTTTATCGCCTTTTCCGGATTTAGCGTCTACTTACAAATAACACATGTAGACATTCCTAACATAACTTAAATTAAAAAAAAATAACGAAATAGAACAGATTCAAATGCGAAGTTCGTGCAAAGACGTCTACTCGCGTTCACGTTCTCGCGCTTTATATATACTAATAATAATAATATAATATTACAATATAATGATTATGCTCCTTATCAATTGCCAGGGAGAAGTTACACAACATTTGCTATACCAAATCAATCCACTTATACTCCGTTCAATAGTTATTGTCCCGGTAGGTAGCAATAGAATGTTGCTTTTATGTTTAATACACCGATACAACAAAATATCGAAGGATCCTCAGTATTACAATCACTTTTAACGACAATTTATTTTAATCTTACATAATACATTTTATAGTTAACAAAAATGCATCAAATTCATGTCTTGGTCTTTGAGACAATCTTTTTCCCATCGATCTTGGTGCATAAATAACGATTTTGACATGTTTTGATCAAAATCCATGTGATCCCAGAAAAATAATTTAACATCTTTGAATCACACACATCTTTGAATCACACACATGCGGTTATCAAATCTGCACGTGATGTACTCTTTCAGCATCAAGATAATGCGTTTGAAAGCCTTTACAACTCAAAATTTATGTGTATAGAATAATTTTGGGTACATTTTGCTCTAAAACTTTTGACTTATACCACATAGAAGAGTTATATTGAATTATTACACATCTAAAAGTCATAGGGAATAATCTAGCCGTCCGAACTCGATACATGACCTAGAGAATGAAATATGTTGATTTCTATTATATCGAGCCCGCAGTTTTTCCCTAGGTTTTTCCTGTTCCCGATTCACTCGAAGCCCTATAACTTTTGTTCCTGTTGAACCAGCTCCTTCAAAATCAATAGCGTCCGTCCTTAATGTCCAAGGTACCCGTACACCAAATTTCAACACAATCGGCCACTTTTAAAAAGAGTTAGAGCGCACACGGGCGGACGGACGGACGGGCGGACGACAATACAAAACTATAAAGGATCTGAGGATCCTTAATAAAATTAAAACTCCCTATCAGAATCAGCTGCGAAGTACATTTGACCACAGATTTATAATATTTAAATCTGTGATTTGACTATTTGAGGTTAAACGTACAATTTTGTCAGTGCTTTCACACTTTTTTCCCCCAAATATGTTATATCGGCCTCATGGTAACGTATCTGATGAATATATGCCAAAAGGTTAAATTTTAAAAGTAAAAATTTGTATGCGTACTGAGAAAGGTTCCATTTATAACATACTAAAATTTTAGGGCATTTGAACTTGTAGTTTTGTTAGCGCATTTTTTTAAATTTATTTGTAAAAAGTAGCTTTTAATCTCACTTTGGCTGGCTGGCTGGCTGGCTGACAGCAAATGTGGGCGCGTAGAAGAACTCTTGTAGAAAGGCAACGGGGGGTGTACGTGTATCTACAAGGCCGTGTAATTTGTCAACCTTAGGGACAGGGCTATATGATATGGGGTTGGCGACATCTGGGCGTCATCCTCGATCGTAGTTTACTAACGTGAAGGTTTTTCAGTTTTTTCCTATCTTCTACTACAGTTTTGGTCCGATTCTTTTCAAATTGGTGTCGTCGGAAAGATATTGTAATGCGGAATTTTATTTGTTATCCTAGGGGCGAAATTAACGACCGTTCGCAAGGCGCGCGCGCGCGTCTTCGAGATGTATCAACTTCGGGCGCCTTTTACCTTCCGTTGCGAATTTTGTGACGCAGTTTAACGTTTCGTAAATCTCGAATCGCTGTCTCTCTTTCTCGTGTCGCCAATAGAACCTCGAGCAATGAGAAGTGCCCCAAAAATTATGTACTATCTAGTGGAAGGTTTTTAGCGAAATCCACCAAAATGTGGGTGTAATATAAATGTGCACCGAAAAAGGAAATGTGGTAGCCTCCGACAAGATCTTACTGATGGTGGAGTCAAATTTTCAATCGCGAATTGCGGGTGAACGGGACGTCGGAAGTGGGTACCTACAAAGGGAATGTGGTAACCCTCGACACGATCTTACTGATGGCGGAGTCAAATCTTCAAACGCGAATTGCGGGTGAACGGGACGTCGGAAGTGGGTACCGTCAAAGGGAATGTGATAGCCCCCGACACGATCTTCCTGATGGTGGAGTCAAATCTTCAAACGCGAATTGCGGGTGAACGGGACGTCGGAAGTGGGTACCGTCAAAGGGAATGTGGTAGCCTTCGACATGATCTTTTATTGATGGTGGCTATTAAAACACTGATCTGCCACACAAAAATGCGCTGAAGTCCCTTCGATCTCACACGAGGACTTTGATAATTTTTTCTATTTGACTCGAAGTTTACCGTGACGTGGAAAACCGCGAATACGGGGTACTTTTTATGGTTCGCGCCCTGTAATAATAATTAAAATTTACTCAAAAAATGTTATGTTGATGTTGCTCTGAAGTCGGTACTTGGTAGCGTTCCGTGAATAGAACGTCACCACAAATAACCGGAGAATGCCGCAACCACGGATTCGGTAATATCGGTTTATTCACTTTGATCATCAACATATGAAAATTGGAATACATAATCAAACAATTAGTTTATAATTTTATAAGTAGGTAACAGAGTCTTCGGTGAATTGCTCTCGGCAGGTCGTAGTTAATTTAGTCAAAGAGTATATATTCTTTGATTTAGTGCACTATTTATTACAACATTTACCTATTCATCTGGAACAGATTGTAAATATGCAATAAAATTACTGCATTTACTTGTATTTTAAGCTCTGTTTTTATTCTTCTTTGGTATCATGAGAGATATTGGTTATATTTAACCTAAAGATATATTCAAAATAAATAATTATATTTTTAGATGTTAGTACCTACTACAAAAATATTAAAGGCTTATTTTAAATACCTTCTCAAACAGTAACATAATGCGTATTAATACACTTACATTAAGTGGGCATATTTTAATATACATTTTGTAGGAATAAAATACATTTTTTGAAATAATTGAATTCATCAATGTAGAGGCAAAACCATCGTGAATTTATTTTGTTATGCAGCAGGTATGGGAAAAGAATGCGCACCAGTTCAATGGATTCCAGTGGCTGAAACATAACATAAATATAAATTAATAGGTCTTAAGGTAAGTTTGAAAATGAAATAAAAACATCTATATTGCGAATGTTACAGAAGTACAGATGAGGCAAGTGAGAGATGAGAGATGTGAATAACGCTTAAATCCCATAAATCGAGAAATAAAGAAATTACTACTTTCTTAAAGCACAATTAGCAAGTGAGAGATGAGAATAAATCTTAAATTCCTTAAATCGAAAAATAAAGAGTCATTTCTACTTTCTTACAATACAATTAGCTACCGGTAATCATTCATATAGAAAAATACAAAAGGAGCTTACCATCTTTCATATCCTTCAGGACACGAACCCCACCACCAATCACAGTAAGGTTTTTTACATGTATCTAGATTCAAATCGGTATGATAGCACTCTATGTCAGCCATTGACAGGCCAACTAACGCCAATACCAATAGAGTACAGATGAAACTTTTCATGTTGAATAGCTTTCTGGCTTGCCAACTTAATTAAAGGCTATATATACTCAGAAAACCGCGGGTATAATCTTATTACTTATCATATCACACCGTCTATTGCTTGCACTTAAGATAAATAATTTTCATCAAAGCGAAAACAATTTTGGGTCCAATGGCTAGTTCTTCCAAAAAATGACTTACCCCTTTGTCATCGTGAAGAAAGATTTGTGACTTGGTTAAAAGTAATATCATTTATCATTTATCATTTATTTGTAAATAACAATTGTATACACAACAAATTTACGCGTCAACAAACAAACATAGAAATATATATATATAATTTAAACACATAGGTACTTCATCTATCTATTTAAATATTCTTTTTCATTATAAAAAACTCCTAATGACAAAAACTCTTTAACTTTTCTTTTAAAACTGTGGTTTTGTCAAGTTTTTGAAGGCACTAGGCAACGAGTTATAATATAAAGCGCTAGTAGAAGGGGGACACCTTCCGCCATCTTGGATTTTGTGACGTCAGCTGACCTTGGGTTTTTCCCAAGGTCATGGGTTTTTCCCCAGGTCATGGGTTTTTCCCAAGGTCGTGGCCTTGGGGTTTCCCTGACCTTGGGTTTTTCCCAAGGTCGTGGCTTTGGGTTTTTCCCAAGGTCGTGGCTTTGGGTTTTCCCCAAGGTCGTGACCTGGGGTTTTCCCCAAGGTCGTGGCCTTGGGTTTTTCCCAAGGTCATGGCTTTGGGTTTTCCCAAGGTCGTGGTTTTGGGTTTTTCCCAATGTCGTGGCTTTGGGTTTTCCCAAGGTCGTGGTCTTGGGGTTTTTCCCAAGATCGTGACTTTGGTACAGGATCATGGTCTTGGATCCTGGGGCAGGGTTGTGATTATGGATTCTGGATCAAGGTCGTGGTCTTGGATGCTGAGTTGAGATTGTGTGATTTGGATTCTGGGATTTGAGTTGGACTAAAATTGTGCTCTGGGATTTTCCTAGCGAATTTAAAAGAGAGAGGTGTAGAGAAAAATAAGAGATGTTGTATTACAAACCTAATCTAAGTACATACTCTTAGAAAATGGTAATCCATACATTTCAAATTTTACAAAGAAGAAGAAGAGGAAAAAGCAAAGCGAGAAGCAAGCAAAACAAGAAAATATTTGTGTACTTACTTTTTCTTAGTTTTTGTTTGAAAATCCTTGTTTTTTCCAAGTTTATCCACACACACACACACACCCTAACATATAAGAAAGAGAGATGCACAGATTAGCACTGTATAATTACGTAAACTGCAGTAGATTATGCGAGGCTAATAAAACTTGTAACAATACGTTAGGTGATGTTAATGAGTCGGTAGTCAAATACTAACTGAAATTAGAGCGTACATTTCTTATTTGGGTATTTCCCGAGGCCATTGCAATGGGTTTCCTCAAGTCATGGCCTTGGACTATGAACTTGTCGTAGCATTGGGTTTTTCCCAAGGTCATGGTCTTGGACTTTGACCTCCCCAAGGTCATGGTCTTGGACTTTGACCTCGAGTTTTTCCAAGGTCGTGGTCTTGGACTTTGACCTCGAGTTTTTCCAGGGTCGTGGTCACGTAGTCGACCGCTATGCTTTAAACCATATTTATGAACCTCACTCAAAAGGGATGCTTTTTTATAAAAAATCAACCGATCTTTAAACGATTTTAACTTGTCTTTATTAGTATCAACCCTTAAATGTAAACAAATTTATATTACAAAACGTAGCAGTATACAATAAACGGATGATGTCGTCGTTAGACTTTAAGTTATCATTAAACATGTTTACAAAATCGCTAGTGGCAACATTATTCATTTTAAAAACTAAGTACATCAAGCAATATTGGCCGCAAAAAGTCGAAAGGGGATGTTGTAACATTTTATAGTTACATGTAAAACGTCTAGAGTTGGCTTTCAAAAATTTTAAATGAAGGCCACATGGAGACCTTCCGAAGGAATCAAAGAATTCGCCAATTCCATCTTTATCGATGTAGATAGCGTTCCAATGTTGACCAGGTCTGGTGGAAACATCTGTATTGACTATAAGTCCATATGGACGACGAATAAATTTTGGTAATTTATCAGCTGCAAAAACACCAGGCCTTACAGAATCCTGTATGTGATTCAGGGCTCGTTGAAGTTCTAGGGAATTCATCGGTGGAGCTAATTTGGGTCCATTCGTATAGCATTAAAGCGTTTTCTTGCGAGCACATTAAAGTTTCACTGTTATGATTCAAGCACCTAATGCCTCCAAATTCTTTCTTCAGCTTCTTTAAAGAAGGGCATCCGCAATCCTCTGCATTTATTATAGGTTTGTTTAGGAAATTTAGAATGTACTGCTTCTCTAGTCCTTTAACATAGATCTTGCTAAATGGCTGTAGCAGGGTACGTAGTTCCTCTTCAAAATTTTCATATCGAATGTGACCGGAGGTCCACTTTAAGCCATGATAATAATCCTCTAAATATCGAATCTCTTTTTTCATAGTTGCAGTAATACTATAATTTTGAGGGGGTTTTATTAATAGAGTCGTGCATTTCGGACCCTCCGAGGAAACAATCGAAATTTCTTTGGGTATAAACTCATTAAGAGTACCTCGGAAACCTTGCATATCGACGTATGCATCCATTGCAGAAAACATTTAAACTGGCTAAGGACTCGTATAAACTGATCTTTTATTTATTATTATTAGTGAAATCATACGTAGGATATCAGCTTAATTTATTTTTCTGCTTTTCGAACTTATTGATGTGCGTAAGACTATGCAATGTACGCAATTTTGAGATTTCTCTTTTAACTGTTGAAATCTGCGTTAACATTTCGGTGTTTATCGATTTCAATGACATTGTCGAACTCCGCATATACCAAGCAGTTTACTGTTTCAGTTAACGCATCTTGAAATCCAACTTCGATGCGCAATGAACCATTCCTAACTAAATTCCAATGTGTTGTGGCGTTAGCGGATAAATCAGGTGTCAGGTCAAAGGAAGTTAAACAGTAGCCGTGAGGGTAATCTAAACGCGATATGTTATTTCCTTCATTCAAAAAATGAATACCCGTCCCCGAAAATAAAGTATGATATGCCCGTACGTATAATCCTTCCCGTGTGAAATCAGGTTGCAACGGCTTTGAAGGAATTTGCTGTCCGTCGATGTACAGGGACATGTAATTAATCTTGTAGTTTTGGAAATTGAAAGGGTTAGACGCGTAATCGCCATTAAACGCTTTATTGGATACAAAACCGATTATGCAACGTTTTGGCAGCTGTCCAAGGAAGACGTTATCTAAAGATTTACGCTGTATTCCGGTTGGTATTGTTAACACTTTTACATCGGTTCGAGTAATAGGATATTTTGCGGCGGACGTTTCTAATGCTTTAGTGTGAGCGAGAAGAATTGTAGGATTTATCTTCATTCTTCGTACCAGCAAATTGGCATCGACAATTTTTACTTTATAAGTTGCACCTGCACCAGCCATTAAGCTAAACGAATCTCTGGATCTCACAAATTTAACTTTCATTTCAACACCGTTTATGAGAAATTTTTCTTGGTTAAACAAATCGGCATGGACATGTCCAATCATCTCTATCATGTTACTCTCGGCTGCTGCGGCTTGACGTATAGTGAAACCTACGTTATCTGCTGTTAATGTGTCCATTTTTTTTGGTGTATCGTTGTGCCACAATGAACACCCCAGATGTGATGTTTTGGCTTCCAAACCATAATTTAGCAAAGTTTCAATATATGCACGATACGCATATGTGTTATTAGGTGGCGACACCAATTTCTGATTTAAACATATCTCCACCTGGCTATACAGCGTGTGTAACCAATTGTTGGCTGGACCTACAACATCTCCAACACCCAATATTGAATCATCTTGTTTTACAATTCTTGCCGTGATATAGAGCATAGTGTGACTTAAATCCAAATAATCATTCCCGCTTCCGGGGATTACGAATTCTATCGGAGCATCATCGGTTAACGAGGATAAAGGTTTGTAAAAAACCCATTCGCCACTTTCAATACTTGTTTGAGTCGCTGGCAGTGCGAACAAATCCAGCTCTGATTTTATGCACTCACAAGACTGCGCGTGAAGGAATGCCATGTTTATTGCTTTGAAAATATGTCACTAAATTTGGGCTTTGTAGGTTTTTTAATTCTTGATGTAGTTTTCTTACGACTTGCAATTTTAAACTGATCAAGTTTGGGTATGTGAGGTGTTTTATAACCAGATCCTTGCATCAATGTATCAATTTTTTCATCGGCTTTGCGTTTTAGATTTCTTCCTGCTTCGTGAATTCGATCTTGAAACGCTTCCTTGATAGGCTTATCCTCGATTATATCGCCTAGTACATTCGTACCGGTTCGTAAAGCTTCTTTCCCAACTGCACGCATTCCGGATTTAAACAATGGTAAAATACTACGAAACACTCCACCTAACCAGCTCCCTATCCCATGACCTCTTTGATACGGTGACCCCCTATAAATCGTACCAATGCCAGTACCGGCTTGATTTACGTAGTACTGTTGGTATGGACACCCCATTTCTTAAAATGTAGCTTCAAGCTCAATGTTCCAAACTCGAATGGCATTGATTGTCCAGTATCAGTCCTTATGTTTATTTCAATATTTTCAAATTCTTTTATCATCACAGGTATATAGTGCGTTGGGGAGAACACAACATCCTTATGACAGCCGTAATTGTAATTTTCAGCAGTTATATTAACTATTCGCATTAGTGGAGATACAACGTTCCCCACGATTTGTGGTTCTACAATATCGCAATAGATGAACATTTGTGAGGGCAATCCGATCCAAATGCTGGCGGGATGGGGTGGCACTGGATCTTGAACAATGTTTTGTTCGGGACGAAATCCCAATTGTAAAGCAAGACGCTCTGAAAAACCCAGTATCGAGAGTGTTTCTGTCTTAATTTGAACTGATACACGTTTAGTAAGAGTGTAATACTCTAAAGTCACCAATCTTCCTATAATCTCATGCTTATTCATTTCTCTAACTACATCCTCGACAGTATCGTAGTTCCCTGATGCAAAACGAATTACATGCCAGCCGTTAGCGTGATACGTTATTTGTTCGGAGTCATCACGAAAAAAGTCCGCCGCGTTTTTTAACACTCTTTTTGCAGATAAATCTTCCGGAGGTGTTACTCTATAATATATTAAATTATCGATCTCACTTATTGACGCGAACGAACACGGGTACTGAATTTCCGAAACACCAACGCACCACCGCCCATTTAATCTTATACGTTTTGGTAGCTGTGTTACAAAGTTTGACGTCGTATTGCTGGGGAAGTATTCCATGGAACTATTGCTCAATAAGGTTGCATAAAATTCCTCCGTCATATCTTTTTTAGTTCTGATGCAGATATCCAAGAATTGAATTTTTCACTATATCCTTTCCACTTGACCAAATACTTTTTGTTTTTCCCACGACCTTTCTCTTCTAAGATTTCATCAATTTTAAACACTGTATTCTCATCAAGTGTAACAACTTGCAGCTCTTCTTCGTAAAAAGTTCCCTCTATATCTTCACCATTCAAATCTACTATTCTATAAACTGGAGGTCGACGATTTATAACTTTGACGATTTTAAACACTTCTTGACTGAAATTGCTCTCATAGCCCTTCTCAAAATGATGCTTGCTTCTGGCTATTCTCACGTGTTGTCCCACCTTATATTTAGGTTGAGCCTCTTTACCAAATCCCTTCGCATACAGATTCTGCCAAACGATTAAAATGTTTTCATCTGTCACCTCAATCGGTGCCATCTTGATTGCAGAATGATAACTCTTGTTATACGCAGACACAAGATCTTGTAGAACGTCCACATATCTATACGTATTACTATATGTAAACCATCGCCACATTCTGGTTTAATTTCCAGTCAAGAACTTGTAGATACTCTAATAGGTAGTTTAAATAAAATTAAGGATGATATAGATATTGAGTTGTTTAATAATAGTTATTTTGTAGATGTTAGTTTTAATTACTTAAACTTATACGAAAGGATTTGTATAAATATTGTTAGTATGTCTGATTGTTATAGACAGTATTATGGTAGATATAGGGACTTAATTTACAATTGGTCATGTATATATAATAAACAGATTTAACGAGGGGTATAAACAATCTTTTATTGTTCAAGTTTAATTTTATGTCGATAAAAAAAGGTTAATTAAAATCTCTGTCTTTACTTTGAATTTTCTGATTGTCTCGATTTACAAAACATCCAAAAACTCGTAACAAAAATTTGCAAGTTCTGAGGAAATGGTACAGGATCATTACCCACTACTTGGCTATAAGAAAAAACTAAGAAAATTGAACAAGTTAATTAAATAAAATTAAATTCGATTTTTTTTTTACAATCTCTATCTTGAAACATATACCACACACGTGCTATCTTCCATAAATACATATAAAAGTTCAATATCAGAAAACAGCAATCGCTTTTAAAATTGAATAATAATTTGAACTTAGCGAAAATTAACATTTTGTACCTCATCTCCTCATTTTTATATAATTCAAACTACTCTACTTTTCTGAAAAAAGACCATCACATAACTTCAAATCAAAACTTTTGTGTTTTAATTTTATTTCATCAACAATTTTGAATATTCGAAAAAGTGGAAAAAAATTACAACTACACAACGATTTTCGCGCGTATCGTACAAAACTTTGTAAGTAGATAAACTTGATACCCAGTTTTTCACAAACATTCAAGACTACTACGTTTCGGTTTACAATCAGAATATCGCTCCGGGCATATAGCCCCGAGCAAAATATCCGATTAATATGCTTGTAGGACGTGGCTGAAGTGCATCTTGAAGAGAAGCCTATTACGTACTCGTTTTATTACAATACTCGTTCGCAATACCGTGAATTTTTGTGATTGTCTCGATTTACAAAACTCGTAACAAAAATTTGCAAATTCTGTGGAAATGGTACAGGATCATTACCCACTACTTGGCTACAAGAAAAAACTAAGAAGATTGATGAGAATTTATTTTGGCCTTCTGATCGTTTACAATTAGCAGCGTTTTGAATAATTTGTCGTTGAGTTCCACCGTATGTCATTACACAAATACTTTCACTAGCACAGCTTAATTTGTTTTTTCCAACTACACCTTCTTAATTGCATTTTTTCAATTCCTTTCTTATTTCGCTTAGTAAGCGACAGTAGTTAAGAAATTAACATCGATTATTACCAACTAGATTGATACAGCTTCTTAGTAGTGACCTCGTGCAGCCCCCGTTGAGTGTGGATATCTTAAATGCATTTGATAAGTAAGTTGGTTTAAAGCATAGCGGTCGACTACGTGACCACGATCCTGGAAAAACTCGAGGTCAAAGTCCAAGACCACGACCTTGGAAAAACTCGAGGTCAAAGTCCAAGACCATGACCTTGGGGAGGTCAAAGTCCAAGACCATGACCTTGGGGAAAACCCAATGCTACGACAAGTTCATAGTCCAAGGCCATGACTTGAGGAAACCCATTGCAATGGCCTCGGGAAATACCCAAATAAGAAATGTACGCTCTAATTTCAGTTAGTATTTGACTACCGACTCATTAACATCACCTAACGTATTGTTACAAGTTTTATTAGCCTCGCATAATCTACTGCAGTTTACGTAATTATACAGTGCTAATCTGTGCATCTCTCTTTCTTATATGTTAGGGTGTGTGTGTGTGTGTGTGATAAACTTGGAAAAAACAAGGATTTTCAAACAAAAACTAAGAAAAAGTAAGTACACAAATATTTTCTTGTTTTGCTTGCTTCTCGCTTTGCTTTTTCCTCTTCTTCTTCTTTGTAAAATTTGAAATGTATGGATTACCATTTTCTAAGAGTATGTACTTAGATTAGGTTTGTAATACAACATCTCTTATTTTTCTCTACACCTCTCTCTTTTAAATTCGCTAGGAAAATCCCAGAGCACAATTTTAGTCCAACTCAAATCCCAGAATCCAAATCACACAATCTCAACTCAGCATCCAAGACCACGACCTTGATCCAGAATCCATAATCACAACCCTGCCCCAGGATCCAAGACCATGATCCTGTACCAAAGTCACGATCTTGGGAAAAACCCCAAGACCACGACCTTGGGAAAACCCAAAGCCACGACATTGGGAAAAACCCAAAACCACGACCTTGGGAAAACCCAAAGCCATGACCTTGGGAAAAACCCAAGGCCACGACCTTGGGGAAAACCCAAGGTCACGACCTTGGGGAAAACCCAAAGCCACGACCTTGGGAAAAACCCAAAGCCACGACCTTGGGAAAAACCCAAGGTCAGGGAAACCCCAAGGCCACGACCTTGGGAAAAACCCATGACCTGGGGAAAAACCCATGACCTTGGGAAAAACCCAAGGTCAGCTGACGTCACAAAATCCAAGATGGCGGAAGGTGTCCCCCTTCTACTAGCGCTCTTATACTCAGGCGACTTCTTAAAAAAAGAATGTCGTGGTTTACTTGGTCGGAGATTATCCTTGTGTCTAGTATCGTAAGTGTGCACATCTTTATTGAGCAAATAGGTATTCTTGTGCATATGTATGTGAGTCACACAGTGGAGTACATTTATGGAAAACAAGGTTAGAATTCGATGGCTGCGGAAAACCCCTCGGCACGAATGATTGTATTTAATATTGAAAATTAATCGGAGTAGTCTTTTTTGCAACACAAACACTCTGTCACAGTAAATGCTGGCTCCCCATACTGCAATATTATAACTAATCGCTGAGTATGCTAATGCATAGTACACACTTAGTAAAACTCCAGGTCCAAATGAGTTTTTGAGCTTCACCATTAGGTAGTAAATCTTGTTAAGCTTGCAGCAGACATCAGACACCTGGGTAGACCAAGACAACGTATCATCAAGGCGTATGCCTAAGAATTTTGTGCTCCGTGCACTTGGTATTACATGGTTGTTCATTTTAAAGGTGAATGTGTTTGTATCACAGTATTTGGAATGAATTTCAATGAACGCAGATTTGTTGTAGTTGACAGCTAGCCCATTCTTCCCACACCATGACTCAAATTGATTTAGTACTATCTCGACATTATGGACGATATCCTGTGTAGTATTTCCACTCACCACAACAGTGGTATCGTCGGCGTACATAAATAATTTACCGCTAGAAATGTATTCTGGGAGGTCATTTATGAATAGAAGGAAGATCAGTGGGCCAAGTACACTCCCTTGCGGGGTCCCTATCTCGAGATTGAATTTGTCGGACATATTTCCATTCCCCTTTACAACGATTGAACGGTTTGACAGGTAGGAGTAGAGCCATTCGTTTATCGTGCCCCTTAATCCGTACCTTTCCAATTTTGCACACACAATTTGCTTATTGACGCTGTCGAATGCACTCGATAGGTCAAATTGAAGTGCCACAATAATATTCTTTTTGTCTAGTTCCCGAAAAAGATACTGGGTAAATTCATAGTTTGCGGATGCCGTCGAATATCCTGGACGAAAGCCGTGCTGGCAATCCGTGATGACCATGTATTTATTTAAAAACGACCATAATTTTGTACTAACTATCTTTTCAAAGATTTTTGAGAAGACACTCAATATTGATATTGGTCTGTAGTTTTG
Source organism: Photinus pyralis (assembly GCF_008802855.1). Classification (NCBI taxonomy): domain Eukaryota; kingdom Metazoa; phylum Arthropoda; class Insecta; order Coleoptera; family Lampyridae; genus Photinus; species Photinus pyralis. The sequence continues at coordinate 33,073,596 of NW_022170819.1, read as the reverse complement.
TACGTTAATACTGTTGCACAAGTGGTCTCCACAGTTTACAGTCACAAAAACCGCATAAGAGAAAGAAAGAGAGAGATAGAGGAATTTTACAACACGTGAAGATGGGCGCACGTGTGCACGGTAATTAGCTTTAGAAGCGACCAATCGTTTCAAAATTTGGCCTTGGAGTGTTTTTCAGAGCTTAATAGGGACCAAACCCGGATTGGAGAACAAAACAGGAAATCTGCACAGTTCCTCATCCATGGCCTGGCTCAAATGTTTTAGGGCAAATTTTAGCCAAAAGCACTAAGGGCCAATTGCACCGTCAAAATTAAGTATCTCTTAAAGTTAAGCATAAATTAAATACCATAGCAACGATTGTCTTAATAATCGTTGCCATAGATTATAAGTTCGACTTAACTTTAAGAGTCTTCTGTACCCACTCCACCCATTGTAAATTTCCATAAGAGCGCCTGCCATAAAAAATTTTTGTAAAGAACTATTTTATAAATTTAGACCTTTATCTACAAAATGTTCGGACTATTTTTTTTTAAGTGCCATAGCAAATGAATATTGATTGTTTAAAGATTAGCTGTTTTGCACCAATTATTGCGCTAATCTGTTTAATTTTTTTACTCGCGATCAAAACGATTTATGGAAAAAGTAAACCGACAGTTTTTTAGATAAGTTACTTCTAAACATTACCCCAAAAAATGAAATCATGTTTTTTGTAAATAAAGTCTGTATCTTGGCGGGCGGTAAATCAACAATTTCAGTGTAACAAGTGGCGCCGCTGCTCAGTGTCGGCGGGAGCTAACTAAGGACCAAGACAGGAGTTGACAAAGTAATAATATAATCTTGTCTCTTGCAACTATAATGATCTATATACTATAATGTAAAAAAGTTGCGCTTGGGTAAAGAAGACTCTTAAGCATTGAATAAATTTTTATTCAATGCTTTAAGCAATTTTTTTGTTTTGTTTTCCTCTTTCATGATAGCGTTGGCTATTGTGGCCATCAATAGCTATGTTGGTAAGTATGAATTACATACTATCCCTAGATTTCCAATGTGCGTGTGTGAATTTTCTTTTTTTTTAGGACCCTACCTAACTTCACCAGACACAGACACAGACACTAATCGTTACTTGATTTTAATCCGTGCGATTAGTTAACCAGGCTAGACCTGAGTTCTCACAAGAAACACCTCAGAAATAACTAGCCAGACTTGACAATAGTCCGTTTGACTAGGATTAGAACCGGCAAGACCGAGAGAATCAAATATTAATAATAATAATAATAATAAATCCGCAAGGGAAGGTAACCTTTTACCTTACGTGCGTAGCGAGCACGCGTACCCTTAGCTAACCCTGTGCTGGGCCGACCCCCCACATAGGTGAAAGGCGGTTCCAAATACACGAACAGAAGCCTCGGACGAGCGTCGCCAAGGTCGAGGACGACGCGGGAATAGGATACTCGCATGATACAAAGAATACTTGTATCATGGGATACTCGAACTTAATTTCTATTAGTAATACTTTGCAAGTACATCAACGCACCATAGGATGTTAGACATGCATCTGTGAATCCTACCAATGCTACACTCTGATTGTTCGTAACTCCAATATGCCGAGGTACCTCAAATTCTAAAAGATGAGAAAGTTGGGTGTTAATTAGCTGCCATCTTTGTGCTATACTGTTAGGGCATGGTTCGTCCCAATCTAGGTGGAGCACCCAACATTCTTTGATTAAGAGTTTCAAGTTCAAAATCACAGGAGCCAGAAATCCTAAAGGGTCATAACACCGTGCAACGGTGGAGAGTATAGTGCGTTTACTTTAAAGTTGGAGCTGTCAAAATCAATAGGATTAGTAATGCAATCATCTTCACGGATGTTTTCTATTAGTGTTGGAGAATTTGTTGCCCATTTGACTAACTGAAAACCACCTCTACCAAATAATTCCTTTAACTGCGAATAGGCGGTCATGGCTAAACTCGTGGTTGGAATACTGGTGACGAGGTCATCAACATACATATCTCTTTTCACTATTTCGGCAGCTATGGGGAAAGTTGATTCTTTATCCTCTGCTAGTTGACGAACAATCCTAAGGGCTAGAATACGATACGGTGTTTAGTTGATAGGTTTCTATTGATTCTTGGCTCGAAAATCTCCAAAGTATTTTTTGATATTTGCGATCGTTCTCGCAAAGGTTAATTTGCTTATACATTTGGCGAATGTCCGCGGAAAGAGCTATTGCAAATAGTCTAAAATTCAACAACATCGTACAAACATCCGCTTGTAGCTTAGGACCGACAAATAAAAGGTCGTTTAAAGAATAAAGAGAGGTAGTTTTGCACGAAGCATCGAAAACAATTCGAACCGGAGTAGTACTAGAATTAGGTTTAAAGATTGCGTGATGAGGAATAAAATAATGCGGTTCCGAGCAAATGTGGTTCGTAACCTTTGACATATGACCTTGGGCTAGGTAGTCTCGAATAATATTTGCATAATGTATTTTAAGATCTCCATCTCTATCTAGTTTTTGTTCTAAGGCCAAAAATCTACGAAGTGCTACCGCATAGGAATCCCCTAACAAAGAACTATTGAGTTGAAAAGGCAAGGCCACGGTATATCTTCCATCACTTCCTCTTTTGTAAGTAGATCGAAAATGGTGTTCACACTTGACGTCCTCCGGACTTACTAAATTTAAAGAGGGCACATCCTCTACTTCCCAAAATCGTTGTACCAGTGTCTCCAACGGAGGTTCCAAAGCGATAAAGAAACTATGTGTGCAAGGAGATATGGTGGGTGCAACTCCCATTAAAACAAATCCAAGCTGAGTCTCTATAGCTAAGGGTGTATTTGGAGGGCCTGAAATCCGCTCTCGGCCCAACAATTGTGCAAATAAACTGGCTCCAATTATTCCATCTACCTTTCGAGGAATATGAAATTCAGTATCAGCTAAGGGAATTGAAACTAAGTAATTAAAACGACTTATATCGACGGAAATTGGAGGCATTTGATTGGTAATTTGATCTACTACTAATACATCTAAACAATATCTTTTATGCGTATTAATTTTGGAAATTATAACTGCGCTCGCACTTCCGTGTATTTTGCTACTAGTCGAACCAATTCCAAGAACTGTAGTGTCACATTTGGCAAAGGGTAATTTCAAGCGACGACTAAAGTCTAAAGAGAGAAAGTTAGCGTGACTAATAAAAAACGAGCTTCATGAGTATTGCCAAACACATCCAAAACATCGACCTTTGCTGTGGAGAGTAGGACTGTATTATTAGAGCCATTAGTATTTGACGTAATTGTGCAACAATTGATTGAGGATGAATTCGACTCGCCATGAGCGTTATCTGCACTGCTACTACTATTCCTATTTGAAGTTGAAGAGCTGTTATCAATAGGGGTGCCTGAAGTGGAACGGTCTGATTTACTACGAGAGTTACACTGAGAAAAATTAGTAATTGGCATATAACAATACAAACATGGAATTCTCAATTAATCTGGAATACAGTATAAAAATAAGTAATTTTGGAAACTAATACGAAAGAATGTAATTCTTTAACATCCCAGAAATACGTTTTACCGTTCAACATAAAGGTACTAAGAGAAACACTGGATAACGATGAGTTGACGGGAATTACAGAATATTTGTAGGTTGTACTGAAAGTCATAAGTAATAATAACACCAGAATGTCCCAGGTTTATAACCAATAACATTACTGCGAGAGTGTTTACAGTGGCCAAGGCTATAGCTTAGCTTAGACGTTTAGATAATCAGTACATGTATGTATAGGATTAATACCCAGTGTTCATCACCTTACAGTTAAACATGAAGTTTATACTTATTTCCTGTAGGCGGAATGGTACCTACATATTACCATTCTCGTGCTTTGAATAAAATAGGGAACATTCAACTATATTGATTAATTATAAAGCACGTAGGTACTAGCGTTGGGTAATCAATGCCCAATGGTACTAGGTATATATGTTTGCTCATTGCTCCATATTCGGCTCATTATTAAATGCCTACCTATTCCTTTCATATATGTTGGGGGTTTATGAAAAAATTACAAATCATTTACGGCATAAAGCTTAAATGCCAAAATCCTAATCGAATTAAACGTAGTATCCCGTATCTACAATATAACAAGCTTTTCCTGGTAATTTACCTATAGAAACTTATAATAAAATTTGTCGAACGGCGATGACAACAGTGGATGTACTGTGCTTTAAGATGTAGAATTATTTTTTAACAAACAATACCATGATGAGAAATGAAAAGACTGTTAAATTAGCAGAACAGGTAGGTATTATTGCATTACTTTACTGTCTGGATTATAAATACGTAACTTATCAATTTTTTGCTAACGTAAAGACGCGCAAACACTTTACTTCTTCATTTTTGGCGCTATAGGTTGACATTTTAAGTTTTCCGTTCCCAGTGTTTGTTATTTGTGTTAGCTATAGGTAAGTGCCTTATGATCTGCTATACCTTGTTATAGGTATATCCAAGAGGGAAGATCCTTGCTGTTACATGGCAACAGCGGAGGGAGTTTAGATGCTTCGGCAAGACGCAGATTGGCACAACTTATTGTGCGTCATGAGCTAGAGGACAATTCTGGAAAGCTTAGTAGAGTCGAATTTACAAGGTGGTCACACGAAATTGTTTCAATATTTCCTAAAGAATCTCCGTTACTGTTCTACACATCTTACATTGGTGCCACAGGTTTTCAAACAAAAAGGAATGCCTCCGGAAAATATATGATATAGTCTGATATTGTCTTAGAATGTTATTTTTTATGTTTATGTTTATATTCTTTTAGGTATAGGTTATTTTCTTTAGCTAGTTATTTTGTTGTTGTTGTATGCACCTAACTTAAATAAACTTCAATTTAGTACAAACATCATTACCTACTATTCCTAGTATCATTATCGACTGGATTTGCAATCTACATTTGCAAGAGATTATCGACGCACCCTGTATAATATGAGAATTATAATGATAAATCGAGCGGCACGTATTAGGCTTATTTACATTACAAAGGACAAAATGTATAATCAAAAGGGTAATTAAACTGCTTCCGAGATGGTGTCGTCCCCGTAAAGAATGTTTTTTTTTCCATAGAAGACGTGCTATTTCAGCAGTACTCGCTAGTGTAATATAACCGAATTGAAGAGAACATTACGTTGCAGTGCTGTCTTTTTAAGTGTAAAATACGGTATACGTTATTGCTATAGTTCATGCAGATGTTTAAATTACCATTAGCATTTGGTTTAAGTACTCAGTGCTTAGTAAAAAAAACTGTCTATCCGGAATAAGTTACAATTAATCCTACGGAAAACGTTCATTGTCTAGAATGGACTTAAAGCAGTTCGATTATATTTAACTAAGATTAACTATTTTTACTGTTTTCTTTTCATTACAACTTTCACGCTGCAAAAGCAGTACTTAAAAATCGGTCTATGAGTTGTAAAAAAACCTTGGGGCAGACAAGAATGTGAATAATCTTTAAATTTTGGAAAAAAACCCGGAATTACTTTTTAAAATGCAAGAATTTTTCCTCAGTGTATAAAATCTTCGGAACGCGTAACAGGCTCCGCACACTTGCGACACTTACGCGCCATTTTTATGAAATTATGATAATAAGTGATATATCTCATTTTGTGAGTGATGCAAGAAATATACTTTTGAAAAATTTAGGTGAAAACAAATCGATTTCTTGTTGGAACAATTAAAACATCGTGTTATAATATTGTCAGAAATAATCTGTTACCTTTACCACTTTTAAAAATGGCAAAAAAAAACAATATCCTACATTGGTTTCTTAATAATTCAGTAACACAACAGTAGAGATGGTAGGCCAACTGTTCGGTATTGACGCGGCATTGCCAGCTCTTACAGCGGAGCCTGGTAATTATAGGAAGCCGGGCACACACGGCACGCTCCCAGTGTAATTTATACGTATAGGTTACCAATAATTAAATACCTTAAAAGAAAATTAATACATTAATAAAAAATGCAGCATATGGGGGTGAGAGACGCATACAATACACCTTTGCAGGATAGCCGTGGTACATGTAGAGACCCGCAATGGATGCGGATCCGAACGAGAAAGAAGAGTAGGCGTTTGCCGTTAGAGATAGAACTGTCTACGAGTTAGATATGTTTGTTGGAGTTGAAATAAAAAGCGTATTTCAAATAGTGGTGTTTTACTGGGTTATTACATTGGCGACGAGGATTAAAAAGAAACTTTTTTCCGTAAGACAAGAAAAGGGGGAACATAATTATTATGTTCCTAATACAAACTCGGTTGCAGAGTCAAACCGAAGAGTGACCGTTAAATCGGACACAGAGGGCGCGCACTAAACTGCGTACAAAGAGCGTCTGTTAAATCGGACCAAAGGTTTGGAATATATTATAATCAAGTTTGATATCCACCCAGCGCCAGCTTATTACATAAACCTCTCGCCAGGAAAGATTGCCGGTCACAGAACACTTGATCCTAGTCTACAATTTACGTTTTTCTAAAGATGTGAGCGACATCCGGGATAGTATCATGTCAATGTTGAACAAAAAGACTTTTCGTTCAACATTGGCACTATCCCCTGCACTATCCTATTCCGGAAGTCGCTCGTATCTTAAGAAAAACATAGATTGCAGATCAACACAAGGTGTGCTGTGACCGGCAATCCTTCCTGGCGAGAGTTATAAGTAGTTTTGTCATATTCTCACAGGTTATGGGCCCAGATTATTAAGTGCGTGTGTGCGTTTTAGTGTAAATCGATAGAAAAATAAGTTAGTACGAAAGTCAACGTTATACTTCAGAGAAGTGTTAAGTTCAGAAAACTTGCGATGGAAGCTTGGTAAAATTTATCAAAGGCTTATGAAGATACGGGATTGTCAAGGAGATTGAGTTTGATCAGGTAGTTAGTAAGAATTAAGTTAAAAGAATATAAAACTATGGAGGCATATGTAAATGAGGGAATGTCACTAGCTCAAAAGTTACAAGATATGCAACATTCGGTGGATGATGAGTTTTTGGGTGTTACTTTCTTGTGGCCTTACTCCAGAATATGATCCCATGGCAATTGAAAATTGTGTTGAATCAATTACAAGTGATTTCGTAAAAGCTAAATTACTTCAACATGATAAATACAAGGAAAATCATGAAGTTGCTTTGTTATCAAATAAGAAGACATCGAAGAAAAGTAGTAAATCGGGAATAAGATGTTATTCGTGTGGAGGCATGGGATATAAAAATCAGTGTTCCTATGAGAGCTCAAATTCGGAAGAAAATAAAAAGTCTAATGAGAGAAAGAGTAAGTACCAAAAGGATAACAAGTTAAAAAGCAATCGTAAACGATTTACACAAAAGCGCATTTCCACTTGCATTCATTTCCCATTTGTATGATGTAATTTCTGTTAAAATCGTAAAAATCCGGCAACAAATATGAAAGATAGCATTGCACAGCGAAAAAAGTAGAACAATAGCTCTTATGATAAAGAACTAGTACCGTCTCAACGAACAAGCGGACGGACGGACGGACAAAGTGGCCACAATAGCGCGTTTTTTTTAATATGTTAAAAATAGGCAATAACACTGGATCTCCCGTTTTGGAGTTCCTCTCAGGATGTCTACAGACAGACCTAGGCCGTCAGTTCGATTTCTCACTTTTGCCAATTAAATCAATTGTTAGGCACCGAACATATAAAAACACAAACAACAATCCCAAAACGATCACCCGAGTAGGAAGAATAGTTAGATTTCCTCGTTATTTTTTACAATACTACTAAATACCCTAAGCTAACTTATTTACTACGTTGCTCTCTACTGTATCAGCACCTGGATTTGTTACATGGTTGTGATGATCTGTTCGGTAATTGTCTGGAAAAGATAACAAATAACTGTGCATGATTCAACACATAATCAAGCAACTCTTCCGTGTGATTTTGGAGGCTTCGGAATACGGAAATTGACTTTTTTGTAAATGTGTATAGTTTCCTTAATTACCTTACAAACCGTCAAAAAATATTGTACAAGAACTAATTTAAATTGTATATATTTTGATTGATATAGATATGAAAAGAAGGCTACAAATCCAAAGGTAAGTGGAAGACATTTTCAATTCCAGAGGAAGGAGAACTGCCATTGGAGGTTGCAAATGTTGAACCAGCTTGGTGTATTGATGTTTTTCACTCCCGAAACGTGATACCATAGCTGGACAAGAGTGTCGTACCCTCAAGTAGGAAGCCATTACTGTTTCCCGAGTTGTGGCAGTCCTAGAGTTTTAACTCCTAATACCCTCTCGTCAATTCGCCACTGGTATATCGCCTATTTATTAACACAGTGATAGGTATAAAAAATGTTTTTGTAAAGACGTACGTCAGTTATCTAAAAATTATTAAATATTAAGTATGTGGATTGATTTGATATTGCAAACGTTGTGTAATTTCTCCTTGGCAATTGACAAGGGGAATGAAAATTATATTGTAAACACTTTTATACATAGATACCTATGGATGAAATCTCTACTTAGTAGTTTATCAAAAAGACATTACGTTGTTTACAATAATAGCTATTTTCCTTGTCCTTGTCTTTATATTAAATTTTAAGACTCCATTGAATAGATATTGCGATCATTTTTGGGTATCACTACACTTTTTTAACAACATTGACGTGTATAATATGAATAAATATAAGTTTAAATTCATGAAAATTCGAAGAAGGCAGATCATCACATTTACGAAAACTTAGAAAGTGAGAACGTGCTTTTGACAGGATATGCGGTATACTACTCCCCAGGGGTTAGCTGACATGGTAGATTCGACAAAACGCTTCCATGATCCAAACCTTGCTTTCATCACTTCCATTTTATATCGTTTGCAGGCTGACTTATAGGACTCATGCCACTATGCCTTTGACTCCGATGGAGCTTTTTGAAAGTAACGCCTCAATGTGCACACTACCTTTTTCAGCCTGTCCAGTCTTCACGCCACCAGGATGTTACAGTCCTCCGTTTGAGACATACGGGCCGCCGTCGCACTCAAGCATTCAGTGACAGGTACTCGTTTCGCGCGGGTCAAACTGGAACATCACCTTCAAGGATCTATCCGCCAGACCAAGGAGTACTTCCTCGAAAGCAGAACCGAAGTTCTGGGAGAGGGTGGTCTCCTTGACCTGCCCCGGAGAAAGATCAGAGGATCTTATAACGTAGGGGGATTTAGGATTTAGGCTCTACAGACATTCCCGAAAGAATTTTCACACGCTCCGGAACCGCTGCTCTGATAGCAACGGAATAACTCATGGGGGCTGGGGTAGGAAGAGACGCCACCAAAGCATCTAAGGAGGACTGCATATAGTTTACCGTCTCACTACAATATGCACGTCCGCGGACAAGTTTGGATTTGACCCCCTCCCTAAAGATGATTTCGATAGGTACGTGATAAGGATCCTAGCATTTCGGGTCTTTTAGAAGCTGTATCTTTTGAGGTTGATATCAGTAAGGGTTAAGGTCTCGCCATCAAGTTCATAAAGGCCGTACAACGACTCTCATCAGTAGGAGTATCGGGATCGAGCTCTGCCCAACGGCGCTTTGAAGGACCATCATATGCCATCATGGAGACAGAGGAGCGAGAGGAGGATGTTGATCGCGGCAAGGTAACTCGTCTGCTAAACACTATTTGTTGTAAACAGAAAACTTACTACTGCTAGGTAGACTTACTTATTGCCTGTGCTTCGCGGTCTGCATTTCACTACGAGAAGGAAGCGGGCTATACTCCCGTGGAAGGTTTGGGTGCTTGTGCTTTTAGAAATTGCCAACAACTTCCACTCGTGAATTAATATCTTTCATTCAATGGTTAAAATATCCCTTTATCGGGGTCCGTTCACTTATAGCACCACCATTTCAAATTTCTGACTAAAGACAGATTGCGCTAGAATCTCTATGGCTAGCGCCACTTTGGGTTCAGCTAGCGTCATTATAGATTTTGCAGAAAAGCCTTTAACTTTTGGGGGTGGTATATTAACGTCAACACCACCATTGTGTTCGATGACTACCAAAAGCAAGCGCTGCGCTGTATTCTCTAAACGTAGCGCCAGCTAGCGCCACAAATTGCAGAGCTGGCGCCCAATCCCCAACATTGTGGGGGGGTCCTTTTTTGTAGTATATTACCACCGGTTTGTTTTTTCGTGTACAATTTTGCTATTTTGTGTTTTGCTGACATATCTCCCAGATAGAGTCAAAATCTTAGGAGTTGGCGCCACAACCAAGTAGTCTGGGACAGTTTTTCCTAGCTTTATAACTGACCACTGACCACTGAAATATTTTGGATTAATTTTCGAGTAAAACGAGTGGTGCAGTAGCTGAATCTGCGGCAAGTATAAAAATAAGGAAATACAGTTCAATTATAGAACAGAACCATATTTTTATACCTTTCGCAGTAAAGACATTGGGACCTTGGTGTAGAGAAGCTCGAAAATTTTGTGGAATACCTGGGAAAACGCATTACTTACCAATATTACTGGGGAACCCCGAGCTACCACTTACTTACGACAAATTTAAGTATTGCGATACAACGTGCAGGTAACGTGGCCAGTCAGTGTAATGGGGGACTACGATCCCCATGAAAGAAAATTATCATTCGTTATGAATTTTTAATTTTAAAATTTCCATATTACGGTTTCTTGTGAAATTTTTCCGTTTTGTGCTCTACTCACTAAACAATTTTTTTTGTAAGTCACAGTATTAATTTCACTACCACGCCCTAAATCGTTTAGAACACAGCGCAGTGCAAAATTTGAAAATTTCAACGAACGTACCTACTCATAACCTATATAAAGTCGTTAAATCAATCAGCATATTTGTTAATTCTGCTAAAAAACAAAGAAGCAGATTCTTATATACTTATGTGTAATGTGCAAATAATAACCATAAGGCATATGTATTTTATATGATTAATACACTCCATTAATATACGACCAATCAGCTTGGTGATTGTTTCAAAGTCTAACCAATCAAATGATTTTTTATCTGATTAAACGCCATGTAGCTTTTTAACAGCGATAAAAATGCGTGTAGGAATGCGTATGTAGTGGTTGTAAAATTTACTGTTTTTTATTAATCTCTCTAAAATACACTCGACCTTGGTTTTAAGTCAGGATAATTTTATTTTTAATTCACTCAAATTGTGTTGCCTCCTGGAAAAAACTCTCGATCAAAAGCATAATGTTAATAAAATCGCTCCAGCTAAAACTGTCGCGATTTTATCACACTTTTGGTCTCGAGTTTTTTCCGTTGCAACAAAACTTTCGTGTAAAAATAAAATTATCCGATTAAAAATCAAGCTCTTGTGTATTTGCTCCCGATAAATTGTAAATTATATACCTATGTACGTCGCGTCGACTACTATCTAAAGGTGTTGTTTTTAACAATACAGATATACCAAACTTTACACAATTGACGCGCCTGTAAACCCTTGATGTGACAAATAATTTACAACTTTTGCGCATTCATAAAGGATTTAAGTAAGTTTGTACCTGCATACCTCACCGTCTGTTTACTTTGAAATGAAGGGATGTTCATATTTACAATCTTGCTACTTTACATACAAATTTTAGTATTTTTATTGGAACTTTTTTACTTTAAACAGAACGATCAATTCAAAAAGTAAAGGATTTCAAATTAAAATAATTTGTTTATTATTTCCGACCCTAAGAGGGACAGATTTGCACATTCGGGTTTAAAAATGGTAAAGAGTTTGACCATCCCAGATGCGGTGTCTGTCCGTCTGTCCGTTACCACCGAGGTTACCACAATATCTCGATAACGAATGGACCGATTACGATGAAATGTTGTAGATGGATTCTTTATCAAATTTGTAGATCGAAGTTCGTGAATTGGCAATATAGCCCAAAAAATAAGGAATGCCCTTTTGACATCTGGGTGAGTTTTGAACCGAATTGCATGAAATTCAATATTCGTATAGCTTTAGCTATATAACACGCAATTCCAAAAGTTGAGCCTAATCTGTCAACATTCACAATGCCCTTTTCGCATCGACGTGTAAATAAATATAGAAAACGAGCTCCTGGGTATGGCTACAGCATGTGCAAAACCAAATTTGAACTTGCTGTTATTTTTGCTTTTATTTAAAGTGTATATGTATGAAATTTCATTTAATTGCTTCCATAAATAAGAAAATTGGCACCGCACATGATGCACAAAACCAAATTTTGAAACTGGCGTTAAATTTGCTTTTATTCCAAGTGGCTATGTATCAAATTTCTGTTAAATGCTTCCATAAATAAGAAAGTTTTCAATCCGGTTTGTACATGGTCGAGATGCGAAAAGGGCATTGTGAATTCGGTTCATAACTCACAGAGATGTCAAAAGGGCCTTCCTTATTTTTTGGGCTATATTGCCAATTCACGAACTCCGATCTACAAATGTGATAAAGAATCCATCTACAAAATTTCATAGTAATCGGTAAATTCGCTATCGAGATATCGTGCTAACGGACAGACGGACAGACACCGCAAAATTATAAAACTAGCTCTAAAATTAGTGGCGCTAGGTCAGCAGAGCACCAAACGTAAAAATTTTACCCGAAAAGACAAAATGGTGCTGCTAGGAAAAATTGCTCTCCACCCTATTGGGGGGTGGCGCTAGCTCTAAAATTTGTGGCGCTAGGTCTGGCGAGCACAGCGCTTGCTTTTGGAAATGATCGGACGCAATGGTGGTGCTAGCGTTAATATAGCACCCCCCGAAAGTCAAGGGATTTTCTGCAAAATCTATAATGGCGCTAGCTGAACTCAAAGTGGCGCTAGCTATAGAGATTCTAGCGCAATCTATCTTTAATCAGTAATTTGAAATGGTGGTGCTAAGTTAACGGACCCCCTTTACCGTCTTGTAGGTATAATAAATAACTGTAACTTGTCACTTGTGTATTGAACTATTTAAATTAGTAAAATAGTAGATTATATCACGAGTCAATAATGATAGCTCTCTGACTATAAGCATTCAAGCTATAGGGTTTTCGCTATAAAAAGCGTTGCACGTCATTGATTTGATGACGTCAACAATACACGGCATTGCCAAATATTTCTAAGGTATGCTGATATATTAATCTTTTATTTATGAAACACTTTTAGGTTATGTTTCTACCATCCAGAGGAACTAGAAAATTCAGAGATCATTTTTTGGGTTCTCTGTGTGAAACCAACCTACTGTGCATAAATAAAACCCATTCCTACTGTGCTGTGACGGGTTCAAGGAAAGTGCAGTCCACTAAGTCTGTAGTACTATTAGCATTTTGTTTATAACGTATCGCTGCCGTTGTGAGCAGAAAGATGAGGAATGTGGGCTTTGCGGCATTATGTAAATGTTTCGGAAGTTATAACCCATTGCATAGGCCATCAGCAAATAAATATCAAGTTAATGCTTGCTTGAAATCTTGACTGATTTTACGTTATTTGGCCAACTCTTGCCGTAGTGGAATTTGAGACTAGTAAGTTCAACCGAGACAAAACCACAAGAAATTTTATTGAACTACATAAAATGATAATCAACATAAGCTGATATGATCGTAAAAAGGTGAAAGATACTTTTCAGACTACGTAACATTCCATTTTGTTAACATAAAAGAAAATAAATTTTAATACACAGTTCTCGTGACTTAGGTAATTGCAGTTTTATTTTCATCACTCAACTATCATTTTCACCCAGTTTATAATGATTGGGACCATTTCTGCAATATCCAATTGTTTTTCGCGTTCATACCATTCCTTTATTATCTTTTCGGTGTGATTAATTGAATTTTTCCACATTTCTGAGATTAACAATCGCAAGTTTAAGTTTATTGTGTAACCAATCTTGAAAATCTGGTTTTCTCCACGAGTTGTTCGGATTTTATGTCAATAAGGTGTTATAGTAAGAAGCATTGTCCAATACGATAACACTTGGTTCTTCTAAATTTACTGATAATTGTTTTTCAAACCAATGTAAACAATTTTCACGATTCATTTCTCCATGGTAATCGCCAGTACTTTTAGATGCAAATACAAGATCTGCGATATCAAAGCTTCGTTTTGTTTAACAGCTTGGGAAATTCTGCTGAGCGTAGAAATGTGTAAATGTAATGCTGCCGCAACGCGCTGAAGTTAATCACAATTAGAAGTAGTCAGAAGTAATTGAAACCATTCTTACCTCTCGAACTGAACCTAATGGTAATAAGGAACCCCCATTATCTCGTTCCTGTTCAAAATATTGAATTAAAGAGAAGAGGCAAGGAGTTCCTTCGCTTTACTGTTCAAATGTTTCGGCATTGTGACGAGCACAAATGCAAATAACGGTAGAATGTACATAAACAGCAATTTTGTTCTGAAAAGAACACATTTTTTTGCACTAAGAGCGAAGATGAATCATAACAACAACCACAAGAATAACCGAAAACTTTCACACGCAAAAACCGAACCAAAGTGTCAAATGTCACCAAATAACGTTTGACAACATTGTAAAAAAAATTCCGAACCTGCCAACTTATTCTCCCAAAAAGTAACTAAATAATAATGAATATAAATCCGCCAAATCTTGATTTAAATTGGCATGCCATTTTCTTCTGTTGATGACGTGCAACGCTTTTTATAGCGAAAACCCTATACAAGGTAAATTTAAGGCCCAAGGTTCATCGTATAATGTATAGGTGAACTTGTGTCAATGTGTAATGAAATCTTTTCGATTCTCAATTTCTAAGTTTTTAAGTTTTATGATCTGCCTTCTTGGATTAATCTCATATTTATCTATATTGCACAATGCACATATATAATGTAAAATAACAAGTTTTCCGTTGCACGTCATTACTGGAATAATTTCACGTACCAACCTAAATATTTAACTAGGATGTGTTGTTATAAGTTAAAAACAGTTTATTTGAAATTATACAGTTGGCACAGAAATGCGACGTTGGCGCGACTCTGCGCTATGCATTTCAGGTTATGTTGCTATCTGTCACCTCGTGTGTGCTTCGAATCGTCTAGTTTATCGTAGTTTCTTGCCTTTTTATCAAACTTCTCAATTCCACAAACCAAACTGTTCTTTTAAGAACAACTTTTTGTCGTACTGTGAAGCGTTATTTATTACGATGACGGAGAATTTGGATAGCACTGCTAAAAAAATGGTAGCATCTTTAATTCTGTATTTTGAACAAGAGCGTGACCATGGAGGCCCCTTGTTACCTTTGCAGACAGTAAGAGAGGTAACAAAAGCATAATTTTTTCATTAGATACCTATTCTACTAAGTAATTATCGTAGAGAGTGGCACAAAGTTGCAGGAGTGCATGTTACATTGGCATCTGTGCATGAATAGCTTCGTGAAAAAGCCATTTTTCATGGTTCATTGGTATCATTGCCAACAGCGCTAAAAGAAATTGGATTTAAATGGAAAAAAGACGAGCCCAGACGAGGTCTAATGGAACTACTCCATGGGACAAGTAAAAGAATTCGTTTTCTGCGCCAATACAGATTTCAAAAAAAAAATTTGTACCAATTTGATTTTCTGAATGAAACGTGGATATTCCAAAATGGCACTATATACAACGCTCATGGCAAGATAGTAATGGAAGAAGTGTGAAAGCTATCAAAACTGATGGAAAGCGGTTGGTTTATTATTAATAGTGGTAACAATAATTATAGCCAAAAATATGTTACAGACAAATAATTCTGTATGCTGGAAATGAGAAAGGATTCATACCTGGTACAAATTTAATATTTGCATCAAAAACTTCAAGTGGTGATTATAACGGAGAAGTGAACTAGACGAATTTCTTGCATTGGTTTCAAAATCAATTCACAATTGCTTCCAAATTTAAATGAACCGTCATTATTATCGATAATGCGCCATATCACAATATGGAATATAACAAAGCACCTAATGCTTCATGGAAAAAAAGGTGACATTCAAAGCATTCAAACTTATTGGTGGAGATGGGAGAACAGCTGATTGTTAAATATGTGGCAAGAAGCAGTTAAAGTCGTGACACCAGTACCTATTATGGAAAAATTCAATCAGACACAGAAGGTGAAATAATGAAATGGTATGAAAGAGAAAAAATGTTAGATATGCAAGATATACTACCAATTTAGGGGAAGATAGTGACAGTGACACAGAAGATTCTTGTTAATTTGCAAATTAAGTAATTTGTATTTATTTACACTGTAAGATTGTTTATAAAAGAATTACATAAAAGGGACTTATTACTACAAAATACTATCTGACTGATGATCAAGTATGACATGTAAATTGAGAGGTAAGTTGTCAAGCCTTTAAACCATGTAGAAAGGTTAATTAATGAATTTATCGAAATTGCTGTCTGTTCTTATCTTTCCAGTATGTTCTTCAAAGTGTTAATCCTTACATAAAGCTCCAACATTAAAAAATCGATCGCCTGTAAGTAATTCGAATCGTTACATTCCTGTACACGTAGATATTTTGTAGTTCATGATAACTGAATTTAAAGCTAAGATTGGTAACCTATATAGGTTGTCTAGTCGGTTTATTTTTGTATAATTTTCATGTGTTAATGTTTATTTGATTCAAGTTTTGAGGATTGTAAGGATATATTAACTATGAGTGTAGGTACTGGGCGGGGTACTATAAAAAAAAACATGTGGTTTTATGGCTGCAATTTAAAGGTCATTTCATGCACGTAAAAGCGATTCTAAAATTGTTGATACTACATGCTTAGTAGGTCAAACGTGCAAGCAGTAGATACAATGATTTGTAAATAGTTCTATAGTACACCAAATGTTTGTCAACGCAGCATAAGAACGACGTCAGAAAATTAATGACGTGCAACGGAAAACTTATTATTTTACCTATATACTTTGTTTCACTGGTGCTGAACCTGACGTCATAAATGTGATTCTCTCTTCATTACATTTAAATCGATTGAGACAAAAAAATTACGTCATTAACGTAAGTCGTGACAAATAAACCAATTATTGATCTGTCAATAATATCAATCCGTCAAACGATTTTCGTTATAGACAGATTTCCAGTGTTAAATGCCTTTTGATTAGGTAGTTTGTGTTAAAAGTGAAGTAAATATCATCAAAGTTGAAAACGCTTAGGCAAGTCCACAGTGCAGCAACGCCGTTAACAGACAAGTATTTTAAAAATTTTACATAAACGTTCGATTCCCTCATATCATGAATTTAGGTCATTACCGTTACAATTAGGTAAATATGACGAACCGATACACAGAATGAAGATGTTCGCGAGAACACTTAGGTATTGAATTGATTTTATAGGTGAGAATGTTACACTCCGTTCTTTACACAGTAATCTTCAACGACTTGATGGCGTAGAAATATCTGCTACCTCTTTATCCCGCAGTTTGAAGAAACTGAAATTCACGTGGCGGAGATGCACCGTTTCTAATAGATTATTTTTAATGGAACAGCTCTATGTAGCTCAAAGAAGACTACAATTTTTGAGAGACTTTAAACACAACGAAACTTCACTCTTTCCATTACGACCTGTGGTTTTAGACGAAACCTGGATATACAGTAAAGGGTCTTTTAGAAGAAGCTGGCAAGATGGTACTCTCAAAACAGTTAGAAAAAAAAGTGGTGAAGGGGTCCGGTATATAATACTCCATGCAGGATCAGAAGATGGATTTGTACCAAACGCAAGTCTAATTATTAAATCTGGTAGCAAGTCCGGAGACTATCATGACTCCATGAATTGCCTTAACTTTGAGAAGTGGTTTGAACAACAATTGATCCCGAACTTGGATGAACCTTCTCTTATAATTATGGACAACGCTTCTTACCATTCAGGATTGGTAGAAAAAAGTCCAAATCAATGCTGGACAAAAATGTCACTTATAAAGTGGCTAACATCACGAGACATTACATTTGCACCAACAATGATGCAAGATCAGATCTGGGAAGAAGTGAAAAATCATATACCACCAAAACTATTTAGGTAGGCATCGCTGATAATTAAATGTTTGGTTGCAGTTAGGTAGACCTTTGGATAGGAAACAGATTGTTATGGTTTTTTTTTCACTCCACGTTGATTTTTACAGATTGAACGAATTAGCATTACAACATGGTCATCGTGTTTTGGGACTTCCTCCATATCACTGCGAGTATAATCCAATCGAAATGGTATGGTCAGAATGCAAACGGCATTACGATGCAAGGATCGGTTCAATTCAGCCTGTCACACACAGTGCCGTTTTGTCTTTATGGAATGAGGCACTGCACAAAGTAACCTCTTTATATGCTGTTTTGTGAAACAGTAGTACTTAATAACTTTATTGTTTAGGTTACACCGGAAAAATGGAAAAGATATTTTGATCATACAGAAGCATTATAAACCAGGCCTAGGAACGGGAACAACATATTGATACATTAGACATCTTACCGGTGGTTGTCAACTTGGACGAATCTGATAGTGACGAAGATTATTATGATGATTATATTCATGAGGCAGAAGAGAATCAGCGTGTTTAAGAATATTATTTTGGGCCGTTTATACATATATACCTACTTGTGGTGTAGTGTCGTTTTTTTCTTTTGTACATACGATTTGAATATGAACATTTGAGAGTTTTTTCAGGAATAAATATCTTCACTACCTGTTTTCTCTCACAATTGCGTTTTTTTTTTAATAAATCGGAACAGTAGATATTCAAGATCCTTATGCGAATATCTCGAGTGTGTGGCAAAAGAACAGAAACTGTATGTATGCGTTGTTATTTCAATGAGCCTGTGGTATAATGCCTACGCTTTATCTCAAATTTGTAAGATATATAAATGCGAAAGGCTTACCGATAAACCATGGCCTATTCTACTTCTGCAAATGGCTAGTTAAGGGTCATTAAAATTCGCGCAACTTAACGCGTATTCTTCACATTGGTAGCATGCTTAATTTCACATCAACATTAGGTAAACGAAATATTAATTTACGAACTGCCTAAACAAACTTTAAGTTACAAATGTTCCTATGCGTTTTCTGTAACCATCATACACTTCATCTCAAAGAGTTTCTGATGCTCTGGCAGTATCCATTTCCACTGTCGTCGGTGCAAAGAATCAGTTACATGAGGTGATTACAAACGGTGGAAAAAGTTTAATCTCGAGTTTAATTCATACCAACGGAGTTCCTCTACATAAAATACATGACCATTTAGCCATTATAAAACCTGGGGACAGGAAAAAACCTATCAGGACCAGATGCCTTACAAGTGATTGTCAACTTGGACGGTCTGATAATAATGAACGATAGTGACACCTTAATAAATAAGTTGAAACGTCAATGTGACAATATGTAAACCAACTACTAATTTACGACCTGCCTTAATTTTGATATGACGTCAGATAGTGTGACGAAAGGTTCAGCACCCTTGAAACAAAGTTTACACGTGTAGTGATACGAGAAAATGATCGCGCTATCCATTCAATGGAGTCTTAAAATTTAATATAAAAGCACTTCAAAGCAAGGAAGATAGCTATTATTGTACACAACGTAATTTCTGTTGATAAACTAAGTAGAGATTTCATATCTATATATAATAAATAAAAGTATTTACTATAATTTATTGCCCCTTATCAGTGAAAAAGAACGATTGTTATATCAAATCAATCCACTTATACTTGTTATTCAATAATTTCAGATTTATGTGACATACCTACGTCTTTACAAAGAGATATTCTATATCTTTTATTGGCGACATACCAGCGCAGAATTGACAGGGGTTATATCAGGAGTTAAAGCTCTAGGAGTGGAACAACTCGGGAAACGGTGACGGCTTCCTACTGTTTTCCGGCTGTGGCATCATATTTCGACCGTGAAAATAAAAAAACATCAATCTGGTTCAAAATCTATTCCACTTACCTTTAGATTTACCCTCTTTTCATACTTATCAATCAAAAAACCCAATTTAAATTAGTTCTATGTTTTTGCCAATTTTTTTACGACTATAAACATTTACATAAAATTATTAGAACGTGGAATTATTCCCAATATCGCAGTCGCATTACACCGTTGAACTTCATTGACTGACAGACGTTGCTACAGAAATTCAGTGGCTCGCAACCACAACAATGGAAAGTTACCACTATTCTAGCGTGGCCCAAGGAAAATAAATCCAACCCTCAATAATTTAGACCGATTACGCTATCTTCTTGTATTGGAAAAATCCCAGAACGTATGATCTACTATAGGTACTATCTATAGGTTAATTTCTGTGTTAGAAAACACGAAACACGAAAACACAACACACATTATGTATAGTATAATTCGATTTGCAAAAAGCGTTTGATACGGTCTAGAAACATTATATTATGAGAACATTAAAAAGACATGGGGACTGAAAAGTAGGCTACCAAGGATGATAAATAGTTTCTGAAGAACGTAAATTTCGAGTACGAGTTGTTGATATATTCCGGCATATACGAACAACTGAATGGGATACCTCAAGGTTCAGTGTCCAGCACAACCCTATTTCTCATAGCAATTAACCGAATAGCTAATCAAATATCTCAAACTAGCAAGACTATGCTATACGTAAATGACTTGGCAAGAGCAGTGAGTGGTACCGACAATATAAAAATGGAAAATATTCTACAGGGGGACTCAGTCAAAAAACCGTCTGTATGCATTTTGGCCGATTGCGAGGGAGACAATATGATGAACCCACTGCGCTATAACGGTTGTGTCAGAACATAAATTCCTTGGTCTAGTATTTGACAGCAAACTTATACGTGGGTGGAGTGGTAGTCACACCGTCAATTCTGCGCTGGTATGTCGCCTATTTAATAGATATTGAAGATTTATTTATAAAACACGTTCGTCACTTACCTAAAATTATTGAATAACAGGTATAAGTGGATTGATTTGATTTAGCAATCGTTACTTCTTTCTGACAATTGATAAGGGGCATGCTAATTATCGTAAACACTTTTATTTATCATAGATAGATGTGATATCTTCACTTAGTTATCAACAGAAATTACGTTGTCCACAGTAGCCGCACCTTTTCTTGTTTTTCACTCGCTTCAGATTAGGTAAATTTTAAGACGCCATTGAGTAGATATTGCGATAATTTTTGTTGATATCACTACATGTGTAAATTGTAATATAACTAAAATGAGATTACATTAATGAAAATTTTCATAATTCAGAGAAAATGCATAACAAAAACTAAGAAATCCCAAAAATTCACTAACAAACTCGAGCAAAAGATTCGAAGAAAGCAAATAAGAATTGAGAAATTGAGAAAATTTATTATAATTGTTTCCTCTCAACACAAATATGATGCCGCCACAAGTTTACGTAATATTATGTTCTCAATTTAAATTAGAATTAAGTCGAAAAATCTAGCGCGCTGTTGCTAGGAAAAAAAAGGATTGTCAATTATTATTTTTTAGTTAGTTACGCATCGCCTTTCAATTAAGATATTAAATTCGATATTAATAATTTCTGTACTTCTGCGTTATGATTAATTAAAGTTTACTAAACTAAAGACATGTGAATTTAACTAATAGTGTGCCACCTTAAAATACACAACACGTAATTTTTTCAAATTAGATTTAATGAACTTCAACTGTGAACTTGTAGCTTCAAAGCTTGAATGTTGGCCATTCTTACACCTTTTGAAATGTGCTCCATTTTCTCTTTTCTTTGTTTTTGATCCTAAGTTTATTGTTAATGACTTCCCTATACCTACATCTTAAACATTAAACTCTACCACGCGTGTAACCTTTCTGTCCCCTATCCGCATAAGTGCGAAAATAGTTTGATGTAGACGAAATCTGGTACCTGGGCACTTTTGAACTAATAATCTTAAGCTTAGCTTTTCAGAATGTGAAAAAAATGTCAACCGCAACGAATATTCCGACCCGCAGAATGCATGCCCAGCAAAAATTACCGCACCCTCATTTAGGGGTTGGGTAGGATAATATAAGTGGTGTACATAGAATCCCAGAGACGACGGTCTGGTCTGGTCTTAGATCTGACCAGTGAGATGTACAACAGCTTCAGTGTGTTGTGATTTTTGAAATCCTTGCCATACCTTTTACTACATCCCAGAGCCCTATTGGCACTTCTGATTATATGGTTATAGTGATAGCCAAAAGTCAACTTATTTTCAAGGTCAACGCCGAGATCTTTTAATTACAGATTTTATATTGATAGGAATGTCCAGAATATAACCGGTATGGATGATTGACGTTTTCTACTAAAGTGTATGGCGATACATTTGTTAGCATTTAAAAGACATGTCAGTACGTGTACCTACACCAGTCACCAGTCTTCGGCTTTCTAGCTCAGTAATGGTAGAGCGTTGGGCTACAAAACCGGAGGTCGGCTGTTCGAACCTGGGCTGAGGTAGGAATTTATTCATCTGTGGCAGAGATGGGAATTTCCTTAGATCACTTTCAAGGATTCTGCCGGTTACTCTGAATTACGTTATCTTGCAGTTTTCCTATTACGTAAGGAAAATACCAGTAGTATAGAACAACTTAACACCTTCTACAGGGGCATCTCATTGGGCACCTCTAAAAACATTATGCGGTTCACTCTGTAATTGGGCGTACGCCTGTTGCACAACAAACAAAATCATCCTCAGACTCACATGTGCAGGATTTGTATACTTGCCTGTAGTACGGTTGTATAATTTATAGGCTTTGATATACAATTAATTATTTATCTAGGACTAATATATAATGTGAGTATTATACTTATGGTATGTTCGGTATAATGCCATCCATTATTCCCTTAGGGATTAATGACTAGGGATTAATAGCTCTTACGCCTGCTTGTACTCCAATCACAAAATTTCCTTAAATTTAATATGATCCATGGAAACAAAACAAACGGAATTTTACTCCCTCGCCGCTGAAGGGGCTCAGTTCGTAAATATTCTTCGAGAATAATAGCCATTATTGCGAGTAATATACTGTACTTTATCTTAGCTGGAGATTTTATCCATTTTAATACAAACAAGTATAAATTGTGCACAACTCTTGTGCAGATAATGCGCATTTTTTTTAACCGAAATAAGTTTTGTTTTGACATCACCAATGGATATATTTCTCGCAGACGTCTCAATCGCCCTTTGTGAGTACCTGTTAAAGAACCAAGCCCAAAATAAAGCCTTTAAACTAATAAAAAAGATAAGAGACACCTTACCTTATATCAAAGAGTGACTAAAGTATTCTTTGCTTATATGTAGTTTCGCTGGTGTGGTTATAGAGGCTAGCGGGATGAAGGCGAAAGCGGCGCGGCGGTTGTAATATTGGCGACGTAGGACTCAGGATTGACACTCAAAGACAATACTGAATGCTCATTGAAAGCGAAGTAAAACTAGACTCGTATAGCGTATCAGTTCTAACGCACACGTCTTTTGTGGAAGATAAGGTGTCATATAGCGCGCGCAATAAAAAATTTAAATATTAATATAAAATTGACTATAGTTCTGTAACAGTACCCTCTTCCGACAATCCGTTCTTGAGGTATAGGCATTGAATAAATTTTTTATTCAATGGTATAGGGGAATATACCCGATCACGATAAGAGGTCGAGGAGGAGGGCTATGGTGAAGGATAAAACCAGTTCCACCTCCCCCCCCCTCTCCCTCCACCCCCTCTCCCTCCACCCCGTACTTTGATAAGAGGACAAAAAGAAGGACAATTTATTTCGATGAGACCATGAAGGGTAGAACATGTGCTTACCTCGGTGTTTCCCCCCCCCCCCCATTTTCTAAAGTTTAACTTGGTACCACTAAAGGCATGCGTATGCAAAATCTGAGACCAATTGGTTGTCGTATGTAAAAGTTATGCACGTTTTACTTTCAAAAACACTCAGAAAATAATTCGTGGGGGGCCCCCCTTTTAGACAACGAAATTTGATGGCCGTCTGGCACACCTTCAAGGTATAGGCTACCTACTGCCAAACATTCCAGGACTCTAGGACCATTCCCCTAGAAGTAGTTCGAAACGGCAGAAGTGGGTCCGGACGGACGGACGGACAAAACACAAACAATAGCACCTGGTTTGTGGGTCGCGTACAGTAATTTCTTTCGTTAGGTTATGCTAAAATCGTAAATATTAAGGAAGGATTATAATTATAGCTCAAGTAAGAATCCAATTTATTTTATGGCGCATCACTCGGCTATAAGGGAAGAAAGTCAATCGACCAAGTTGCGGGTAGTTTTAAATGGTTCAATGAAATCAAAAAATAAGATTTCTCAATGTATAATGGAAAAATAGTAGAACCGGAACTGTTTGATGTTTTAATGAATTTTAGAAAATTTGAATTTGTTTTTGTGGCCGACATTAAGCAAGTGTATAGGCAAATTTTAATTGACCCAGAGCATAAATCGTCGTTAAATACCTATACTCTGGAGTCTGGCGATGGAATATTAACAGTCCAGTATTATGCTTACATATAGTTACAAACTGTTACATATGGTTTAAAAGCAAGTCCTTATAGCTTCTAGATGTTTGCTTGAAACCGCTTAACAAGAAGCAGCAAAAAGGCTGTTAGCATATAGGTAACGTGGTGTTAAATAATTGCTATGTTGACGATTTTTTATGTGGTGCCGATACGTTAGAAAAGGCGCTACAGATTCACAAAGAGTGGATCAACTTGGTTGCTAGTATGAAAATGGAGCTGCACAAAATGGTGCGCTAATCATCCTACTCTGGTATAGATAATATTCCGCAAAATAAACGCCAAATTAGGGTTGCTATCTCAAAGCTCTGCCAACTAGGACAGGAAGCGTGAAAACCCCAGATTTAGGGATTATAAACCCGGACATATCAACCGAATTTGATAAAAAAAATTGTCTAAAGAAATAAAACAAACAATTTATTTTTCTGAATAAAACAAAGCGCACTTTATCACGAAACAAAATCTTTTTTAACTGTTAGAAATCAGCAACGGCTTACCTACATTTTTAAATTCTTTAAATGAAGCAATAATACACTTTTTTAACAAAATGAAATACAGAAGCTATTCACAATAATTTTTAAATTTATTTATTTTATTTTGCCTTTATTTTTGAGTGGGCGGGGTTTTAGCCAAGGCTGCTCTACCAACCCAACCCACTATACATTTACAACAATCCATGCCCGAACCTGGATTCGAACCAAGGACCCTTAGCAGCACAGTCCAGCTTTAACTGAACTGCGCCACACGAATGAAACAAAAATTTGGTCTTTTAATAAAATAAAATGTTTAATGAACTATTTACTTTTCAGGTCTTCGGTATTTATCCGTCTTTCCAATAACCTTTGGAATATCTTCCTTTCTTAAAAGAAATTTATAAAAATCTAGGTACACAATTATAGTCTTTGAAATT
Organism: Photinus pyralis; assembly: GCF_008802855.1. Lineage (NCBI taxonomy): Eukaryota > Metazoa > Arthropoda > Insecta > Coleoptera > Lampyridae > Photinus > Photinus pyralis. Next base: position 33,048,231 of record NW_022170819.1, on the reverse strand, counting down.
GTACTTTATTTTTATCACTAACGAGACTGTTTCAATATTCAATAAATTCCTTTCTTTGGTCCACTGTTATGCCACTAGTGAAAATATTCTTTCAACGTTGGCATTATGAGCAAGAATGCAAAAAAGGTACTAGGCAATTTTCAAAAACTCCGAGTATAAATGAGCATTCGGTGTTTTAAAAAATTGTAACCAAAGCTGACTTGAGCTTAAAAGTTGATCTTGTTGGCTTAAATTTTGACAGAAAGATTTTTAATTTACCCACTCATAGATGTGTCAGTAGCAGCCTCACTAATCGAATCGAACGTGGTGTTGTTAAACGCACCCTCGATATCTAAAAACGCTCCCAGAGCTATTCCCCCGGAAGACATTCACAGACTTGACAGACAGACACACTTTTATTTTTAGCGCATTTCCACAAAAATAAAAAAAAAATGCGCTATTGTGGCCACTTTGTCCGTCCGTCCGTCCGTCCGTCCGCTAACTTTGCGACGCTACTAGTTTTTTTATCTTAAGAGCTATTGTTCTACTTTTTTCGCTATTTGGTTCGTTATGGTGTCGAGTCTTGTACCAAGGAAGGAATTTTTCTGTACCGCTTACAAAAAAAGTTATTGTAAAAAAAACAAAAAACCGTTTTTTACATGTTCCATAATTTTACACATTTGCCGTTTATTAACGATCCTAGAGATCGTTTATAATTTTGCATTGCTATCTGTCGCCTGCCGGTTGGTCTCTCCGTCTGTTCCTTTGTCTGTCTGTCCATCTATCTGTCCGTGTGAACGATTAGAAATGTTCGATCGCTTTTACATCTCCGTTAGTTATGAACTGAATTGCATGAAATTCAATATGGGCATAGATTTAGCCATATAATACGCAATGCCAAAAGTTGAATCGAATCGATTCAAAATTCACAGTGCCCTTTTCGCATCTCGACCATTTTTAAACCGAATTGCAAACTTTTTTACTTATAAAAGTATTTGAATGAAATTTGATACATAGGCACTTGGAATAAAGGGAAATCAAACGCCAATTTCAAAATTTGGTTTTGCGCATGCGCAGTGCCAACTTTTTTATTTATGGAAGAATTTAAACGAAATTTATCCATAGGCACTTGGGATAAAGGAAAATCAAACGCCAATTTCAAAATTTGGTTTTGCGCATGCGCAGTGCCAACTTTTTTATTTATGGAAGAATTTTAATGAAATGTGATACATAGGCACTTGGAATAAAGGAAAATCTAGCGCCAGTTTCAAAATTTTATTTTGCGCATGCGCCGTGCCAACTTTTTTATCTATGGAACTATTTAAGTGAAATTTGATACTTAGGCGTTTGGAACAAAGGAAAATCTTAGTTTATTAGTTAGTTATAGTAAATTAGTTTTAAAATTTAGGTTTGCGCATGCGCAGTTCCAACTTTCTTATTTAGAAAAGCATTGAAATGAAATTTTTCTCATAAACTGAAATTGAAGTAGCACGTCAACAATGGATTGCCCATGTGCAACGCTATCTTTCATATTTGTGGCCGGATTTTTACGATTTTAACAGAAGTTGCATCTTACAAATGGGAAATGAATGCAAGTGGAAATGGGCTTTATGTAAATCGTTTACGATTACTTTTTAACTTGTTAATTTATGTAAATGACATCTACATGTCAGACCGGGATAGTATCTTCACACTGTATGCCGATGATACAACCATCACAGTTACATCCACTGATCCTACTAAAAGTGAGGAACAAATTAATAATGCACTAATTTTCTAGGGGTGCAGATCGATGCCAGGCTTTCCTGGAGACAGCATGAAAATAAAGTTTGTACAAAATTGGCATCTGTTGCGTATATCCAAAACATTTGTCATATTCAGTTTCTGTGAAGATCTTAAAATGCGTTTATTATAGCTTTTCACATTCTATCATTAGTTACGCCATCATTGCCTGGGGTCATTCTACAGCAATGATGAATTTGATGTAGGATTGTTAACGTGTTGGCCTTGCCTTTTACACCAATGTAGATCTCAGAAATTGGATCGATTGAACGTAAAATTGCGAACTTCTTGTACCTTTTGATCTACTGACTGAATATCAATCCGACTCTGAAGGACCATGTAATTTTTCTGTGGTGGTTTCGTGCTTCTCAATCATAGACCAAAATTTCGCAAAACTGCATGTAAAAATACTGGTGCTTTATTCAACATCATAACAACGAATAATCATTTCCCCATACATAGAATTAACAAAAATGCGATTGCGCATAAACAAACTCAACTATTCGTAACATTTACCATGCAAAGGCGCTGTGTGCGGAATATTATAAATGCTGGCTACAGGGAGGACTGTCGCAATATCTTTAAATCGTTGCAAATTCTAACAGCTCCATCACAATACATTTTTGACTCAGTTTTGTTCGTAAATATAAAGTATAATTATATAACGCATAAAAATGTTCATTCTTACAATACTCGGAACAAAAATCAAATATATAATGATAGATTACGATTAAAAACGTCGCAAGCGGCACATAATTATTGGGGCCCTGTATTGTATAACCGTTTACCTTCTTGTTTCCAATCTCTAAATGAACAACTTTTTTCCAAGAAACTTAAAACTTTTTTACGCGAAAATCCAATATATAACATCCAAGAGTTTTAATAACAGTAGAAGTCGTGCACTTTGCCGCCATCTTGGATTTTATTCGCGGGGTCAATCAAGGTCAATTAAATTGATTCGCGGGTTCGCCCCCGTGGACGAGGGGTGTTTTCGAGGGTGGAGGGGGGAAATTTGGAGTTTGATTTGATTAATTGATTAAAAACTGTGGGATTTTGGTCTTTATTGACATTTGATAAGAGCGATGACGTAATCGATTAATTTAATTCGCGGCTTGATTAATTTAATTTGTGGTTTGATTGATCTAATTAATTTAATCCGCGGCTCGATTAATTTAATTCGCGGTTCGATTAATTTAATCGTCGTTTTGATTGATCTAATTAATTTAATTCGGGGTTTGATTGATCTAATTAATTTGATTCGCGGTTTGATTAATTTAATCCGCGGTCCAATTAATTTAATTCGCGGTTTGATTTCTCGGAATTTCCTCTAATTAATTTAATTTGTGGATTTGATTAATTTAATCCGCTGTCCGATTAATTTAATTCGCGGTTTGATTGATCTAATTAATTTATCGATTAATTTAAATTGATCGTATAATCAAGAATAATTACACATATGTAATAATTACACACAGGTAACTCTAATTGAAAACAAAATGGCGGAAAAACAAAATGGCCGCCAAGGGCGGAAATTTGAAATTTTTTCTATCTTTCTCTCTTACTCACTGCGTCTATCTCTCTCTTACTCATTGCGTCCCTCTTTTACCTATTCTGAAATAGAAGTTAGAAAATGAACAAGTTTTAATTATGTTTATTAGGGTGCAACAATTAACAAAAAAAAAAACATTACAATCAAAAATTAAGCGCAAATTACAATTTAAAATATACAATACAAACCCGTTTCCACACCACCCAGGAGGTAGAGTTAAGGCGCGTTTTTTTTAACGTGGTGTTCCCCTGTAGGCCTAGTCCACAGAACGTATTTACAAACTTAAAAACTAATATGTACAACTTAAAATTAAATATGTACAGTAACTATCAAAAAGAATTACTTCTTATAACCATACGGTAGTGTGTCGCAGCCTACAGCTATGCGGCGACGCTTTGTGTACGCGACACGATAGCGCTTCCTCTCAGGCTTGGAGATGACGTCGTATGTACAAGTCCTGGCTATACGACGATCAGTCTCCACAAAAGTCTCTGGGGCATTGTTCAACACGGCGTCCTTGATTGTTTCGAAATTCACCACAGCACTATTTTTGTAATTTAGGGAGATGCCCTTAACCTTACACACTACACTATAATTGTTAGTACTTGGGGAAAACACCTTGAACGCATAGTTTTTCGGTCCACCACTCACAAACTCAACTATTCTGCTGCCGGGGCCATAGCATTCCACCTCGTCAGTCATATCTCCCAAGAAGTTGCCGCAAGCTGGTGACCACTCTCCGGGGTTCTCCGTGAAGATGACTGAATCGGTGTCAAAGTACAAGACTCGTTCACCCAGCTGCTCGAGATAGCTGTAGAGTTTTAGGCGGGCATGGGCGGTTGTATAAGCTGCCAACACCACATTGGTGGTCCTCAGGGGTTCGACGGCTTCTTCGGGGAGTGTCCAGTTGACGATGAGGGTCTCGTCGTTCACGGGAATGATCGAGTTGAGTTCCACGGCCGGGTCAGTGAGCATTTGGAAAAACTGCTCAGGCTCTGAGACAATTGCGGTTTTCGTCAGATTGTCGCGCTGTCCAAACTTTCCCCAAAACGAATTGAGGAAAAGTTTGGCAATGTAGCGAAGCCCTGCGTTCACCGCAATCTTGGACCGGTCGAGTTGGATCCCCTCGTGCTCCATGTAGTCGGCTAGGTACTGCATACAGGCCTCCTCGTCAACACACCAGGATGGCCACCCACTGCATTCTTGCTTCGTCTTCAAAAAGTTGTCGACGTAGCCGGTGAATAATCCCCCGCTCTTTGTAGCCTTATCGTACTTGGTGGTACGGTACTCCCATACTTCTTGTATGTCCTCCACTACGTACCCCAAGGAAATGGCTTTACGGAGTTCATCGGCTACGTATGTGCCACTGAACCTCCGTTCTTCTTCAGAGTGCTCACACTCATCCTGCTCCATCGTTTCGCAACATGTGCGGCATAGCGGAAACATGAGCTTGCCGTGGCAACGGTATGGAAGCACGGGGTGGTAGAGGTGTTGGGGCGGCAGAACCGTGCACTTCATTATGCCTTCCACGGAATTAAGATTGACGGTGCGAAGTTCTTCGGGGGTTACAAGTACGCGCGGGTGGCCTACAGGGTATTTTGCGTACTTGTTGACGTAGGGGTACAGGGAGCAGACGTCCAAGTACCTTATCACTTCATCGCCTTCGGTCTTGTGATACAACTTGACGGCATTCGTACGTCCGCCAAAGAAACCGTCTCGGGGGTTTAGGGGCTCATTTTTTACCACGTTGTGGTTTTCCAAAAATTCGGCTATATCCGGATTATTAATGAGGTACGTCTTGAAGTCGCACTCCCACATTTCCACGAGATTGTAACCTGCGGCCCTAATACGTACTGACGTCGCCTCAGTCTTCTCGCGACGCACTCCCATCGTGTCCGTTTTATCGCCCTTCAGCGCAGCCGTCTGATCGGAGTGACATCTCTCGCACCCGTGGAAGTAGCAGCCATGGAACTGGTAGACGGTGTTCGTTGCTTGGGAGTACCCGTCCACAATGATCCCTTCCTTTAGGCGCACTTCTCGGGTGTTGCCGGCATGTTGAAGATCGGGGATTTCACGGTTTTGCAATAGCAGTAACCATTTAATGGCTACTTTACTCTGGTTATCGCTTGCTCTGTAACCGCCGTGAGGGATGAGCCCTATGGTCTCTTCCTGGAGAAAGTTTCTTCGGAACACGAGACTGCAGGCGGAGGCAATTGTGCAACACTCTCTGAATGGGTCGACTTTGTTTTCGGTGACGAACTTGTGCCAAAATTCAACGCATGCACGCCGTAGGATGTTGACGTCCTGAATGCAGTATTGTACAATTTCCGCTTGGAAATCGAATACAGCGTTGCGGATTTCCTCTCCATTGTACCACTCAAGAAAATCTTCACGATTCTTCGCAGACATCTCGTCACAGCCATAGAAATGGGGTGCGGGCATCGGGCCGACATAATCTTGATTAGCAACGGTGTTGAAGAAGTGCGGAAAGTGACCCTTTGACCCCTCAAAATTGAAAGTTTTTGGGAAAGCACTTAATGGAATCGGTATAAAATTGAGACTGTCGATGAATCTGATGTTGTTATTGCACGCGAGCGAAGTAATTTTTGTGCCTGTCGCAATTATCTCTGGGTTCCAGGCAGAGGGAGTCTTCATCATCTCCTTCAAAATGAAAATACTGTCGTAGCCTTTGCTGTTGTGCGCGATAGCCACGACATCACGATTTTTCTTGGCCAATGATGACACCAGACTTAAAAGTTCATCGACAGGGGCTGTTTTAAATATATGTTGACGGTTACCACAATTGTCACAAGGCATATTAATGTCCTTATTGTTTACGATGCACGTCTTGCACACGTGTTGCGCGACACAAAGATTGGGGATATGCACGTAAGTGTTAGGTCGGTTTTCAAACTGTTCGTCCTGGCGGCACTCAAAGTCGTAGAAAACAAACACAAAGTCTTTGTCTAACTTTTTCTTGTTTGGGGAATTCTTAGCCATATAACAGAGGTGACGTATGGGACGTTCTGCGTTGCAAGTAACACATAGTTTGAACCCGCACTTGTGGGGCTTCTTATTTTTCCACACGGTCGCTAAACACGTCCGACATCGACGTACTTGCGAGCATAAATTCTGGTCTTTATGATAGCGATAGCAGTCCTGTCCACGGAAATCGCGATTACACTCCGCGCACTTAATGTTCACAACATCCTTGTTGCACGGGGGATTGTTGTGACAACAGGGACAAATGTACTTACAGTTTTTGTGAGCCTTACGTTCACTCATGCGTACACGACACGACTCACAAAAGTAGCTACAACTAAACGCGGACGTTAGGCTTGTAATCACATTGTAATGTTCATTCTCCATGAGGAGGTTTAGCACTTGACGCTGAGGGGATCGTAGACCTTCAAAATACACCGTTTTGCCCATCCGATGATTGTAGACAACGATCGTATAGTCCGTGAGGTGGTCTTGAAACTGGCGTATGTGTTCAATGGTCCCTCCGTTACTCAAATCTACGCCTGCCGCAGCATACAATTCTCGGGCTTTTTCTGTCTGGAGAGCATGTCCAACTTTCAGGTATGGTAAATCTGGGCTATTGTTACGGAAAGCTATGGCGGTGACCAGCGCACGAGCGAGGCACAGAGTATCATTGTTGTTAATGATAATGATACCGTGTTTTCGCTGCGAGAACTCCTCAAAAGTAACACCCGTCATGCGTTGCCGCCCCTTGCCATTAGGGAGGGTAATTAGACTCACGTCAACCCGTAGTGCATCGCTGGAGAAGAACGCCTTATTACTTTGCATAACCTTGTCCATGGTCTTCAGCATGACGTTAGCATTCAGTTGGTCGATACGGCGGAATGAAAATCCAAGAGGGTTGTCAGGAAACTCGCTATTTGTCAGCATTAATCCAATGCGATCACTCACACTACGCCTCTTAGTTATATAATTAATAAGCGCAGTCAGTGATTTCTGTAACAGAAATACACAGAATGAAGTTTAGTTTAATAAAAATAGATTTGTATGCATACCTTAAGCCATTCTAGAGGTGCTTCATTGGGCTCCGCATCATCAAACTTGATAGTTAACTGTTGGGCTGTCAAGTTGAATTTCTTTATTACCCGCTCTCCCTCTGACAACACTAAGAAACGTCGAGGTACTCCACGGCCAACTTGGGGTGATAATTGGTGTAGACCCGAAGTAGAGGGTTCGGAGTTAATCTGTAAAGAAGTTAATAATTAAATTCATCGTATAGTATAATTAAAGAAACACTTACATTATTAGATCCCGTAGGTGTAGCTTGTTGTAGACCGGACGTGGAATGTTGTGGATTAAGAAACTGTAAAGACGTTATCATGTAGAACTTGCACACTGAAAAATTATTATGCAACTTACATTATTTACACACGGAGCAGCACGCTTTCGATTAGGCTTTACGCCTGAAGTTGCAGGTCGTGGTGCATTCTGGAATAATGATTCAAATTAAAATATGAACAACTTTACAAAAATAAGATGAACTTACTTTCACAGTGAGGTCCATTGGCTGCGATTGGGTCAGGACGTTTTCCGAAGCCGTTTTGGATACATGGGGCTGTAATAAATTGGGATTAAAATCTGAATATTGAGTAATTGAATATAAACTTACATTTACAGTAAGGTCCAGTGGTTGCGACTGTGTTTTAGCAGTCATAGTCGGATGTTGTAAAGTATTCTACAATCAAAATTACAATTAAAATATGAGCAACTTTAAATTAAAATAAACTTACAGTGACAGTAAGATCGACGGGTTGGGACTGTGGGACGACGCCCGTATTAACTTGCTGCGCATTCTGCAGAGAAATTTATATTTAGAAATTTATAAGTGTACAAATATTAAAAACTTACCACATTTTGTTGAAGCAGGCGCGTTTGAATGGTACCCACCACATCACGAAGACGCCGGAAGTGCACAATGTCTTCTTCTTCAGGAATCACTTCACCGGAAGTTATCATATTGTGCAACTGCTCACAAACCTTAACCATGGCATCCTCGGAAAGGAAGTCAGCATCGAACGCAGCACACATGGATTTAAAATGGGCAGCCATTGCACAAGTTAAAATACACACAAAGCACAAACACAAAGATCACGTAAAAACTCGAAAAATACGCACGTACAAATGTAAGAACGCGAGTAATTCCGAGTCCCCGAAAATAAGATTTTTATATCAGAGCAGGTAAAATAGAATCCGATCCCTTCCGAACATTACCGAACGCTCTATTGTTCTCCTAAAACCGGTTTTCCGCTTGATTAAACATGATCTATTGTTTAAAATGCATGACTCATATTTCGCTAAACCTGTTTTCCGCATGAATAGCCACATTTTTTGTTCTTGTGGTCGTCTTTATGGCACCACGTCAATCATTTTCTTTTGTTCTCGTCATGACTCATCGTCACCTGCACAACTATGACTCATCTTTTTAATTTAATTCGCGATTATAGTGACGTATTAGATTTACAGTTACGCGGTGTTTATAAAGCTGGTGAGGGTTGCGCCTCGTTCTCATTTGTGTTCAGTTCAGTGTTCAACGTGATATTGTGTCAGTGTACTAGTTCAAAGTTACAAGTAAGTTCAATCGCCTCTGTTTTTTGATATAATTGGTAATTAAATTGTTGCAATTGTTTTCTAATTGGTAATTAAATTGTTGCAATTATTTTCTAATTTTACATTTCGTTACAGATTATGTTTTCGTACAGCAAACCTTATTCTCGTCCATCAACAAACCCCAGAGATCCTCGTACTGCTGAAAAGTTGTCGACGACACTCAATTACTACAAGCCTATTGCATCATCGCCAGAATTCTGCTACACAGAGGATGATCACCGAGCATTCGACAGGGATGTTATGAAGGAATACAACATCTCATCTTACAATAATCCAGTGCCCAGACACGAAGATTTCTGTTTATCAACACAAGACCGTAAGCGCATACATAACAAGTTTATGGATAAAGAACGACAGCAATTACTCAGTGAGTCGACATTTAATCTAAATAATAGTGGATCCAAAATCCTGAAAGTGGGTCTAGACGTATTTGAAGATTGCCCCTGTGTCAAGATACAAGGCAAGGATCGGAGCATATATTTTTCAAAGAGTGCCTTCGAGAGTTTTTTAAGCGAATTAGAAGACATCGTCGGAGCAGTAAAGCACGAGGAAGAAGATGAAACTTTCGATCTAGAAGATTTTCATGTACGGTGCTGCAGAAAATATAAAGCTGCGCGTATCATTTCGAAGAAAGAAATCCACTGTGAACTGTACTTGGGACTCGTCACCCTGGAAAAAGTGATCGCTATGGCAGACTACTTACGTCAGAAGCTTAATTATTTGGGTAATTATTTGGAAGGTAATGATTGTCCTTTCAAAAACTTTGTAGAAAAAGTTGTGGACATTCTGGATAGACGTCAGCAAAAAGATGTGAGTTATAACGATTTGCTAACAAATTTAACTACTGAACCTTTAGTTATACATGAGTTAGTCCATAAGTATCCGTATTTTGTGATTGATAAGATAGAGGATTATATGCAAACTTATGATGATAGGTTCTTGTACAAATAAATGTAAATAAATATAAATGTAAGTTCTACATTCTTTTAATCAGTTTGGTGTTATACTTCGAGACATTACAATGGAAAATAAATTTCTTCATCCATTTTCCGCTCTTGTAAGTGGCCCAAGCGGGTCGGGAAAGAGTTATTTTATTGTAAACTTTCTAAAAAATATAACAAACATCTGCTCTGTACTGTTTGAAAAAATAGTTTGGCATTACGGGGAATGGCAGTCATTGTACGAAGATCTAAAAGGTGTTGAATTCCATCAAGGCTTACCCGATATGTCCAGTTTCGATGGCTTAAAACCTGTACTGATAATTATTGATGATTTAATGCGTGAATCAAATGGAGCTATTGTTGACATTTTTTACAAAAGGATGTCATCATCGTAACCTCAGTGTTTTCTTTCTAACCCAAAACATATTTCATCAAGGAAAAGGACAGAGAGATATATCTTTAAATGCACACTACATTATTTTATTCAAAAATCCCCGAGATCGGGCACAAATAAAGCATTTAACGCGGCAAATTTGCCCTGAAAACTCCAAATTTTTAGAAGAAGCGTATAATGATGCAACGTCTAAACCCCACGGATATCTGTTATTCGATTTAAAACAAAGTACACCGGATGTTTTCCGCTATAGAACATCGATATTTGAAGAAGATGGCGCTTGTGTGGTATATATACCAAAAAAGGGTATTAAAGGTTTGAATCTTGAGCAATTGGTACATTCATAATGGTTTCAAAGTTGACGAAACATTCCGAGTTGCTTCGTGCTCTCTCAAAATTGGGACCAAAGGAGCGGTTAGCGTTGATAAAATGTTTGGACGACAATCAAATTGAATGCATATGTGAGTGTATTTACAACACTTTAAAAGGACAAGTCGATTTGACCGCTGATCAGAAGCGAAGTCTCGCTCGTCATAAAACCATCTTACGGCGTATGGTAACGCCCCGTGAAAAGATAAAAAAGAAGAAACAGATACTAATTCAAAACGGAGGTGCATTCTTGCCATTTGTGCTAGGTCCGTTACTTGGTGGTTTACTCGGAAGTCTTTTTCAATAATCATGGAACACGCAAAGAAAATGTTACTCGTACCGCAGGAAGTTATGCAGCGAATTAAAGCAAATGAAACAAGGAAAGAAGATGTTTTATCGCAAATTGACGACGAAATGTCCCAAGTATTAAATTCTACACAGTCTCCATATGAAAAGTGGCAACAATATTCTCAAGTTTTACAGAAATATTTACATTTTTCGGAACAAATGCGAAAACCTGTAAGCATAGCAATTGAATCAAAGCCTACAGGAATGTCCGAAGATGAAATAATAGCTACAGTTCCACAAACTTTTAAGAAAAAAGCCGAAAATTTTCTACGAATACTCAATGCTTCGGGGGATATTTTATGGGACAATAGAGGAATTGTCACAATAAAAGGCGAAGTAATCCCGTCATCGAATATTATTGACTTAATACACGACACAGTAAGACCGCGTCAATCAACAAATCCGGAAGGTGGCCGACAGTTTGCAGATTTCGTAAAAGAAATTAATGTTCCTCAAGAATTTATTGGCAAAAAACAAAGTGTTGTAAAAACCGAAGACATTATTTCGAAACGCCCAAAAATTACTGTGAACCCTGTTCAAGACGTTACCACAAAACGGACGAGAAGTGCACTTAAGCAACCGGATACGAGAAAACGTTCCAAAAGTTCTGGTGGGCTACAGCGAGGTGGATGGAATACTTCTAAACGATTGCATATTCCCGGATGGAAAACCTTTAAACTTTAAGTAGATGGAAAGCATATATTATGATCCTCACATCCTGCCGGATTCGGTGGAGTTTCCTCCTTGTCTTCAGCGTTAAAAAATAGATATTCAACTGAGGATGTAAAAGCATGGTTACAAAAACAAGAAGCATATACTGTGCACAAGCCCGTTAAAAGAAAATTTCAACGCAACAAATACATAGTTAACAACATGTTTGAATTATGGCAAGCCGATCTTTGTGATATGAGAAGCCTAGCGAAAAACAACAGAGGCTATAATTACATATTAACGGTCATTGACGTATTCAGTAAGAAAGCATGGGCAAGACCTCTCAAGCAAAAAAGCGCAAATTCTATAATTGAGGCGTTTTCGTCCATTTTTGAAGAATGTGACAATACACCTGAAAATATACAAACTGATAAAGGAAAAGAGTTTGTGGCAGCAAGCGTACAACAATTTTTAAAAAAATACAATATAAATTATTATGTAACCCATAATCCCGACGTAAAAGCTTGCATAATCGAACGGCTGAATCGCACATTAAAGACGAAAATGCACCGCTACTTTACATATAAGAACACATTCAAATACGTGGACGTTCTACAAGATTTGGTGTCTGCATATAACAAATCCTATCATTCTTCGATCAAGATGGCGCCTGATGATGTGAACGAAGAAAACATTTTGAAAGTTTGGCAGAACCTCTACGCGAAGGGTTTTGGTAAAGAAACTCGACCTATATATAAAGTGGGACAACACGTGAGAATCACCAGAACCAAATATCATTTTGAAAAGGGATATGAGAGTAACTTTAGTCAAGAGGTGTTTAAAATTATTAAAGTTATAAAGAGACGTCCGCCTGTGTACAGAATAGTGGATTTAAGCGGTGAAGATATAGAAGGGACTTTTTATGAGGAAGAACTGCAGGCTGTTACGATAGACGAAGATACAGTATTTAAAATTGACGAGATTTTGGAAGAAAAAGGAAGAGGAAAAAACAAAAAATATTTAGTGAAGTGGCGAGGTTATAGTGACAAATTCAATTCTTGGATTTCTGCGGCAGAACTCAAAAACATATAAAAATGGAAGAAGAATTCTACATTACCCTGTCGATTATTTTCCCAACAATACAACTTCACACTTTGTTACACAGTTGCCAAAGCGTATAAGATTAAGTGGTAATTGGTCCGTCGGGATAGCCGAAATACAATATCCTTGTGCGTTTGCGTCAATCAGTGAAACTGACAATTTAATTTACTACAGAGATGCGCCAATAACAGATTTTCCGTTAAATAAAGTTTTAGAAAGTGCAGCGACATTTTTCCGTAATAATCTCGGAACGTCTATGTATAAAAACGGCGGTTGGTACGTGATCAAACTTGATGCTGGTAATTATGAAAACATTGAAGATATTCTTAAAGAAATAAACAATCACGAAAATTTAGGAAAGTTAATCACAATCAAATATTACAAGATCACAAAACGTGTGGCGATCGCATTTAGGACGCCTCTCTCCGTACTGGGATTTTCCCAAAGGTTAGCTTTACAGCTTGGGTATCGTCCAGAACAGAATGTAGTACGCGATTCCATACCCCCGCATCCTGCAAGTATTTGGTCAGGCGTGCCCTCACAGATGTTCATTTATTGTGATATTGTGGAGCCGCAAATCGTAGGAGATGTGTTATCACCACTAATGAGAATAGTTAACATTACCGCCGAAAATTACATTTATGGAAGTCATAAAGATGTAGTGTTTTCACCGTCACACTATATGCCCGTGATGACGAAAGAGTTTGAAAATATCGAAATACATATAAGGACGGATACAGGCGCTCCTATGCCATTCGAGTTTGGAACATTGAGTTTAAAGCTTCATTTTAAGAAATGGACTGCCCATATCAACAATACTACGTAAATCAAGCGGGCTCGGGTATCGGTACGATTTATAGAGGTTCGCCGTACCAAAGAGGTCATGGAATAGGAAGCTGGCTGGGCGGAGTGTTTCGTTCCATATTACCTTTGTTTAAATCGGGAATGCGAGCTGTGGGAAAAGAAGCTTTAAGAACTGGTGCAAATGTACTAGGTGACATAATTGAGGAGAAACCAATTAAAGCAGCGTTTCAAGAACGAGTTCAGGAAGCAGGAAGAAACCTTAAACGAAAAGCCGATGACAAAATTGATACATTAATGCACGGATCTGGTTATAAAAGACCACACATGATCGATTACGGTCAGTTCAAAATTGCTACGGAGAAGAAAACTACACGTCCGAAAAAAGCTCCTAAACGCAAAGTTGTCAAACCAACATTCAGTGACATTTTCTCAAAGAATGGCATTCCTTCACGCACAGTCATGTGAATGCATCAAATCTGAGTTGGATCTGTTTGCACTTCCTGCAACACAAACCAGTATCGAAGGTGGGGAATGGGTGTTTTACAAGCCTTTATCATCACTATCAGACGAAGCGCCTATTGAATTCGTGGTCCCCGGAAATGGAAATGATTACCTCGATTTAAGCCACACAATGCTCTACGTTACGGCGAAAATTGTAAAACAAGATGACGCGACTTTGGGTGCGGAAGATGTTGTAGCGCCTGTCAACAATTGGCTGCATACGTTGTTCAGTCAAGTGGAAGTATGTTTGAATCAGAAATTAGTGTCACCACCGAGCAATACTTATGCGTATCGTGCATACATTGAAACTCTATTGAATTATGGCTCTGAAGCCAAAGCAACTCATCTGGGGTGTTCACTATGGCACAATGATACTCCGAAGCAAATGGATACATTAACAGCTGATAACAAAGGTTTCGCTATTCGTCAAAATACCACAAAGCTCGGTAAAATGGTGGAAATGGTTGGTCATGTGCACGCGGACTTATTTAATCAAGAAAAGTTTCTCATGAATGGAGTTGAAATGAAAGTAAAATTTGTTCGAACAAGAGACACCTTTAGTTTAATGGCTGCTACTGGTTCAACATACAAAGTGAAAATTGTGGATGCCAGTTTACTGGTTAGAAGAATGAAGATTAATCCTGTAGTTCTTCTTGCGCACACAAAAGCATTAGAAACCACTGCAGCCAAATACCCTATTACTAGATCGGATGTGAAGGTGCTAACGATTCCCGCAGGTGTGCAACGCAAATCATTGGATAATGTCTTCCTTGGACAACTACCAAAACGCTGCATAATTGGTTTTGTGTCCAATAAAGCGTTTAACGGAGAATACGCTTCCAATCCCTTCAACTTTCATCATTACAAGATTAATTATATGTCTCTGTACATTGATGGGCAGCAAATTCCATCAAAACCGTTACAACCAGATTTCACTCAAGAAGGATTATACGTAAGGGCCTACCACACTTTATTTTCTGGAACTGGAATACATTTTTTGAACGAAGGAAATAACGTATCACGTTTAGACTATCCGCACGGATACTGCCTAATGACTTTCGATTTAACGCCGGATTTATCCGCAAACGCCACAACTCATTGGAACTTGGTAAAGAACGGTTCTCTTCGTATCGAAGTTGGTTTCCAAGACGCTCTGACTGAGACGGTGAATTGTCTCGTGTACGCAGAATTTGACAACGTTATTGAAATTGATAAACATCGAAATGTCATCGCAGACTTTAACATTTAAAAAAGTTTCTTTTGACGAGTCCCGGAATACAGTGCGTCACATAATTGCATGGCCACATGCTCATCATCAAGCTAGAAAAGGACCTTGGATGCAGTACGCAAGAGATGCCGCACGTTTCCAAAGACGCATTCATCAACTTGATTACATCATTTCCCCTGTGTTGGAAAAAAAGCTACTGCGCAGCGCATGACAGAAGGGATAAAATTATAATACTTTATTACGGATCCTCAGTTTATTAGAAAATGTTTCATGTGATGGATGCCTACGTTGATTTTCAAGGATTCCGCGGAAGCTTAAAGGAATTCATTCCGAAAGAAATATCTATCGTTTCGTCGGAGGGACCTAGTTGCACAACTCTACTGATGAAACCACCCGTCAATTATACTGTAACCTCATCGATGAAAAAAGAAATCAAATTCTTAGAAGACTGTTATCATGGCTTGAAATAGAATTCCGGGTACATTACGTTCGAGAACTTTGAAGAAGAACTACGCACGTTACTTCAGCCCTTCAATAGAATATACGTAAAGGGAGTGGAGAAACAATACCTACTGAATTTCCTTGACAAGTTTGTAATTAATTTAGAAGACGTGGGTTGCCCTTCGCTAAAGAAGTTAAAGAAAAGTCATAGCGGTGTAAGGTGCCTCAATCATGCGGAGAACACGCTTATGTGCGCTCAAGAAAATGCCTTAATATTACACGAGTGGGCGCAAATTGATTCATCAAATGAATACCCTAGAACTTCAACGAGCGTTGAATCTGATTCAGAAGAAGGCTGCGCGTGCTGTTTTCGCATCAGATGAACTTATACGAGCAAGTGTACGTCGGCCATTTGCTGCAATTGTCAATACAGATGTTTCAACACGCACAGGGCAACACTGGAACGGAATTTACATAGATGAAGATGGAAATGGAGAATATTTCGATTCATTCGGACGACCACCTACCGGATTACATTTAAAATTTTTGAAAAAACACGCCCGGAAATTCACCTTTAATTCGCGAGTGCTGCAGCATCCTTTATCAACTTATTGTGGACAATATTGTTTAATGTATTTAGTTTTTAAGTTTAATAATTTATCACTTAAGGAATTTGTAGATATGTTTAATAATGATTTAGAATGTAACGATGATATAATTGATTTATTGTATAATATGACTTTTTATAAGGTGAATCTAATTGATTAATAAAAGTCTAAATGTATTTCCGCATTTTTATTTAAAGGTAGGAAAGTTACAAGAAAGGAACCTACGGTAAGTAAACAATACTGATTGTTATAAAACGTCGCCATCGTCATCTTTAACAAAAGGTCTGCAGAAACAATTAACCCAGAACCTGTACCGCATTCATAGAAAACAGGTAATCCTAGCGTCCCAAAATGGTTTGCTTATTTTTCATTAATTTTGTATTCAAAAATTGTACGATTTAAGAAAAAGTAAACAAACTGTACAATATAGGGCCGTTAATGTACATGACCCTCATTTGCATTTCCCGAAATTATGTCTGGCTAAACCCTTATAAGCCACGAAAAATAAAAATTTGTTGGTTATTTTCGTGCGTTCGCCATGGAGGTTCTTCGTGACGCGATTGTGCAGAACATGGAGAGTATGTACCGCGAGATCCGCGAGATCGACATCACGGGGTGTTTGGTGTTTTTGTCGCAGTTAAGTGATTTTAACCCCGCAGTTACACCTACGACAGGTTCAACATTATCCAACATGTGTGAGTTAGTGGTACTCCGTGACAATATAGCTCTAACGGAGCTACCACGCACATTGGAACACCGCATAATGAACAAAAGTCTTATCTACTGCGATCTCCGTGCTAACATTTATACGCTCTCGGAGGAGCTGTGTAATTACATTAGACTATGCGAGAGCACTATGGGAAGTATAATGGACACTATAAACGTCCTGTGTGAGCTGGACGTGTCCGCACCTACGCCCGAAGTGATTGACTTTATGCACAACAATTTAAACATTTCAGTGCACCAGTTCACGGCGGTGGTGAATATGTGGCCGGAACTCTGTGGCTCACGCGTGGAGGCCCTAGTCCAATTATTTAATAAACTTTTTTAATTTAACCTTTATGTCCATATTTAGTTTTTTAAGTTTGTAAATACGTACCGTGGATTAGGCCTACAGGGGAACACCACGTTAAAAAAAACGCGCCTTAACTCTTCCTCCTGGGTGGTGTGGAAACGGGTTTGTATTGTATATTTTAAATTGTAATTTGCGCTTAATTTTTGATTGTAATGTTTTTTTTTTGTTAATTGTTGCACCCTAATAAACATAATTAAAACTTGTTCATTTTCTAACTTCTATTTCAGAATAGGTAAAAGAGGGACGCAATGAGTAAGAGAGAGAGATAGACGCAGTGAGTAAGAGAGAAAGATAGAAAAAATTTCAAATTTCCAGCCCTTGGCGGCCATTTTGTTTTTCCGCCATTTTGTTTTCAATTAGAGTTACCTGTGTGTAATTATTACATATGTGTAATTATTCTTGATTATACGATCAATTTAAATTAATCGATAAATTAATTAGATCAATCAAACCGCGAATTAAATTAATCGGACAGCGGATTAAATTAATCAAATCCACAAATTAAATTAATTAGAGGAAATTCCGAGAAATCAAACCGCGAATTAAATTAATTGGACCGCGGATTAAATTAATCAAACCGCGAATCAAATTAATTAGATCAATCAAACCCCGAATTAAATTAATTAGATCAATCAAAACGACGATTAAATTAATCAAGCCGCGAATTAAATTAATCGATTACGTCATCGCTCTTATCAAATGTCAATAAAGACCAAAATCCCACAGTTTTTAATCAATTAATCAAATCAAACTCCAAATTTCCCCCCTCCACCCTCGAAAACACCCCTCGTCCACGGGGGCGAACCCGCGAATCAATTTAATTGACCTTGATTGACCCCGCGAATAAAATCCAAGATGGCGGCAAAGTGCACGACTTCTAACTTTCGTTTTCAGCTATTTTTCGATGCCTTTGTCCTCCAATGCTAATTTCACGCAGAAATACAATTAGGTACTGAATTCACGGCCATCGAAATACAAATTTTTCATCGTCTGCCTCTGGCATTTGACTGCAGAAGTCACTAATGTCAGGCTGTCATCTGTCATGTGACTATTTTGTGTAGGAACCTGTACTTCAAATTTGTCAACCAGTGACGTTTATAGAAGCGCGGGAATGCGCGTGAGCGTATCTATTACCGGAAACACGTGAAATTTGACGCAAAATGGCGGCCGATCTCAACGACCAATCAAAAATTAGACACTCTATTGTCGCCACTGTCTCTATAAAGTCACTGTATTTTCATGGCGTGTGGCACTTGTAAGACGTGCTTGAAGTGAAATCGTGTTTTCGGTATAAATCTTATAAGATTTTCGTTGTCCAGATTAAGGTAAGCTTATCATTATTCTTTACAGATCTTTCTCTATTCTTCACTATTGCGTAAAATAATCAAATAAGAACGGAATAG
Organism: Photinus pyralis; assembly: GCF_008802855.1. Taxonomy (NCBI): domain Eukaryota; kingdom Metazoa; phylum Arthropoda; class Insecta; order Coleoptera; family Lampyridae; genus Photinus; species Photinus pyralis. Next base: position 33,029,408 of record NW_022170819.1, on the reverse strand, counting down.
CAATCAACCTTTGATATTAATATGTAACGTAAACAGTGTAAAAAATGGAGCAATTGACGTACGCACGTGGGGTTAAATCGACCACAGCGGTCGATATAACCCCGATGTGGTCGATATAACCCCGATGTGGTCGATATTGCCCTATTAGGTACCTATAGGTATTTTTCATTTCAGATGCCTCGCACTTACATACGAAAAACGGCGCGCTCTTCTTGGACTGAGGATTCCATGAAAAGGGCGTTAACTGAAATTGCACAAAATAAAATTACAATACGAAAGGCGGCTATTATGTATAGTGTCCCTTACGGAACTTTACAAGATCGCCTTAAAGGTCGCTATCAATCAAAGAAAATGAAATTAGGTCGAAGAACAGTGTTTAGTGAAGCAGAAGAGCTTGAAATTGCCCAAACAATTTTGGAACTATCTAAAGCTTTTTATGGTTTGACACCCACAAGTATTCGCGAACTCGTGTACTCTTTTGCTGAAAAGAACGGTGTGGCTAACCGTTTTAATGTGGAAACAAAGAAATGTGGGAAAGACTGGTTGTACTCGTTCATGAAACGTCACCCTAAATTAAGTCTAAGAAAACCGGAGGCTACTAGTCTGAATCGAGTCACGGCATTTAACCGTCAAGAAGTTGAGATATTCTATAATAACTTAGAGACACTGTACGGCCGTTTTCACTTTGAGAGTCATCATATTTTCAATGTTGATGAAACTGGTGTTAGTACCGTGCACGTGCCTCGCAGAATTGTAGCGCAAAAAGGCCTAAAACAAGTTGGCGCTATAACGAGTGGAGAAAGAGGCCAAACAACCACCGTAATCTGTGCATTTAGTGCATCTGGTCAATATATTCCACCTATGTTCATCTTTAAAAGGAAAAGAATGGAAGAGGGGTTGGAGAAGAATGGACCAGTTGGAGCAAGCTATAGATGCTCTCCTTCAGGATGGGTAACCGAACAATTATTTTATGAATGGCTTGTCCATTTTCAAAAGCACGTTAATGCCTCGAAAGACCATCCTGTTCTTCTTATACTCGACAACTATTCCACGCATTCGACTGTAATATCGTACAATTTTTGCCGTAACTCGGGGATACATATAGTGTCTCTTCCCCCCCACACATCACATCGCCTACAACCATTAGATGTCACCTTCTATGGTCCACTGAAGTCTGCTTATTATCAAGAGTGTGACAAATTTATGAAGAACAAACATTACGAAAGAATCAATACAACAGATATTGCAGAACTCTTCCGCGGTGCATTTAACAGAACGGCAACTGTTGAGAAAGCTGTTAATGGGTTCACCACAACTGGAATTTTTCCTCTAAATCGAGATATATTTAGTGAAGAAGAATTAATTACCCTTCCTGTCGAAACAGACGATCAGCAAAATTAACAAAATCCAGATAAGGATTTGCATCCCGGGCACGTAACGCCCCCAGCCGAGGAGTCGTCTCCTATTGCAGGGCCTAGTGGAACATGTAAAAATAAACCTAATAGCGTTACCATTGTGCCATCAGATTCTTCTTCGACAGATAATGAGATTGAATCAGTGTCTCAATCGGATGTAACTGATGACGAAGATAAAACTATAGTAATGAAAAAAAAATTAAACGGTAGTACAACTTTCCAAGAACTTTGCCAGATTCCAACCCCGAAAACTAGACTCAACAACAGACGAAAACAACATTCCCAAATCTTAACATCCACCCCACTGAAAGAGGATCTTGAAGAGAAAGAACGGAAGAGAAAGAATAAAAGTGCCGTACGAGTGAAGAAAACAATTGCAGGTGATGAAAATAAAACTGATAAAAATATAAAGAAAAAACCGAAAGAGCAAGAAAACGAAATATGTTCTGTGTGCGATGAATTTGGCCAAAATGGTGAACAATGGTGGCGATGTCGTTTTTGCGCTACTTGGGCTCATGCTGATTGCACAAGTGCCTCAAGCCCCTCAACATATATTTGTGATAATTGCACCTAACTATATTAGGTTAGAGCTGGAATAAAAATGTTTATTTCGTTGATTTTACTATGATCGATATTACCCAGCTATGTGGTCGCTTTTACCCCACAGGTCGATATTACCCGATTTTTTCAATGTTACTAAGAATTTAAAATTTTGGAAAAATATTTTGTTTACATAAGATTTGGTAATTAAATCTCGTAGCATAATCCTTTAGCAACCATATACGCGCTTGTAGATTTTTTCCGGGTTTTAATACCCCTAAGTGTTTTAATATTTTTTTTAAATGGTTTGCAATTATTAGTTTTTAGGGGTACACGATCATGTGCCCGTGTGCACATAATCTGGTTTATGATTAGAGGCGCGACATGCTACTATTTATAGACCCCTTTTTTGGGGATTACTATATATGGGTTTTTACGAATTCAGAACCCTCAGGAAGGGGAGTAGCATTTGTGCGTGTAGGACCGTAAGTATAAAAAAAGTTTGCGACCTGTTTGCATTTTTTTCGCAGAAGATACCAATCACCTAGGAACTGCTACAATCATTAAAATCGTTGACATCAGTCGTCCTCCTCGTCCTTCAAAAAAACTAATGCAGAAGGTGCGCCTCATAATTAAAATCATTAATGTGTGTTTAGATTTATACAAAATTTTATATATTTTAAATATTTATAATAAAGGTCCTCGTCGGCGGCGTATTTTTTTTTCTTTATTAAGGTTCACATACATCGAAAAAATTAGATTACAAATAAAGCTATAGATATTTCACTCATTCCAATCACAATTTACCTGATAAGTAGTATATTCTGTTAAATCAATTTTTCGAGGATCCACATTTATGTTGCGATAATAGTTATGATATGGTAAGTGTTCTAATTCTAATTCCGGATAATGAAGACTCCACTGGTCCATTTGAATTCTGCTAATCAACCGATCAATTCTAATTTTATAATCCTGTTCATTTTCACGTTTATCCATTTCGATGGATCGAAATTCTACTTCTTGTTCTTCTTCTTCTTCTTCTTCTTCGTCACCATTGAGGGACGAGTATGATGATGCCGGTACATAAGGTGTTATCCAAGGATGTGACATTTCAGTAGACTCATCAGGAGCAGCAGAACTCTCGTCATATTGGCGCGTATAAGTGCGACGGACGATGCTAGTATTATTAATGCCTGCAATTAACGTAGTAGGATAGCGGCTTTTTAACGTTCGAATTGAGGTTATGTTACATATTTCACTGTTGGTTAGTGCTTCATGTATTTCTGTTTTCCATATAATTTTCAGTTGTCTTGCTCGCCATAATTGCTTTAAGAAATACAGGATTCTCTTGGGCATG